>NC_064642.1:726637993-726941023 GCF_023864345.2 Schistocerca serialis cubense
AAGAAGATTTAAGGGAGCAGCGATAAAATTGTAGCCCACACTTCAGATAAGCAAACACATTTTTGTACGTAAATACCTAACTAAGAATTTTCAATAACCACACGTGAACACACTTTATTTTGTAGTGTTTCACTTGAGCCATTCACTGCACTTGGAGGGGTTGGGGGCTTCCTCTGCTTTGTAAAGAAGTGAATCGAAGTGTCAAGCAGCCCACATGGATTTGTTAAACATGATACCTCATGCAGCCCACAGTACAAAGACCAGTGTGCAACACATTCCACACAGTCATGACTAGCCGATCATTACTACCAGAAACACACAGTGGAAGACACACCAGCTCCTAGTATCACGAGATCTGATTTCCCATCACTCCTTTGAGGCACATCCTTGCACAGATATTGCATGCTAGCAGTTTGCAAACAACAGAAAGAAACAAAGACGGTAGGATGACTCGAAAAATAAGACTTTTGTCACCCACATTATTAAATATGTGAAAAACGTTGACACATAAAATTTTTTTGAAATAGTAACAACATGTAACTTTATAGACACTACCACTGTGTGGGGTCCCAACCAGTTTACTTAACACATTATCACTGTGAATATTTTCATCTGTTTTGTATCATACTTGTGTATGAAAACACCAACAGTATCGAGATATATCACAAATGTAAAAATATTCTCACAGGTTCTTCCTGTTATACTTAATAGGTACACAGTCGAAAGAATCTTTTAAGTACGTCGCACTGTCATGCAGTATTTTCTTTCCCAAGCTTACTAAACTCGACTTGAGAACGCTATCGTGCAATGTCGTTCTGACCATTTTCAATGACAATTTCATATAAATGCCCTCAATGCCAAATTCACTTGCACCTATCGCAAGAGATAATGATTTACTTGGATCTGTTGATTATAAAAGGGGAACTTGACCTCTTCAAACGGTTCCTTTTGATCGGTACCACATTTTCACGTGGAATCATTCTTAAATTTCAAGAAAGCATATGATGACATGCAATGTCCTTTAATGAAGCGCTGGTGGTATCGAGAGGAGCCTAGAAACGACTGAAATGATTTTTTAAGGGGTGGGGGTACTGTATTATTTCGAACTGTTTGCAATCTTTATAAGTCTGGATAAGCTCCTGCAGGCGAGATGAAATTTCTTATAAACCATGTTCTTTCTCGCGCATTCAAATTTTTGGAGACTGAGGGTGACTCCAGCCGATTTATATGTAGCCAGAACTTTATCCAGCACGTGCTCGTCCCAGATGCAACTAGAATATCATCTACGAAAGTTCCTCCCTAAGAATTTTGCCCAGAACTCGAACAAATGCTACAGATGAGATGTTTAATCAGAACAGCATACACTTAAAATGGATGCGATGAACATTTGACTTCCATCCTCCAGCTTCTGCTGCTAATAACTAGTTCTCATATCCCAACCATTAAGACAGCTCTTGCACATTTTTTGGCCGATCTCCCTCAGGCAGAATGACGTGGTTGATAGCTCAGGCATCCAAATCAAGTCTGACCTTTCGGTTTTGACTACTGTGCGTACCTCATTGGAATATTCATCGTCTGGTCCCTCCTTTATGTCGTTCTTTATAATACCCTTGACTTCCTTTTACCCAGCTTCTAACTAGCGCTACTGGACACGATTTCATCTTGAAAAGTTCGTTCTGTCACTCCTTAATTTGATACTGACATCATTTTATCTATCCAAGACTACTGGAAAATACCTCTGTATGCATATGTAACGCTTCTCGCAATTTTTCTGTATACGATGTCGGCAAATAAATCAAACTGTCGATCTTTCCTTGAATTTTTTGCACGAATTCCGAATTTCTTTCTGCTGTCATCTCTGACACTTTATGTTTCAAGGTAACGAGGGCTTTTGTCACATTATCTATCTTAATAATTTTAACTCCTATACCTACAGGGACGTCTTTTTCTCCTCCGATGAACTTGACCAATTTAACTCCCAATTCTTCCTTCTTATCACAAATGCCTAAAGATTCTTTTTCGAAATTAATAATTCTACATCTTTCTTCTGTCAACATATCATTACCAAAAATCCGCTCCACAATTAAATGTTCAATAGGCAACGTGAGTCATGTGAAATCTAAAATACTGCACGTAATGTCTTGCCCAGTAACAGCACGACTTTTAAGAGTGCATGCAGACAGTGTACTGGAAGTACAGGTATATCTTCTGTTCCGAGAAGCTGTTCATAGAAATTCCACAGTATTCGACGGCAGAAATTTTATGACGATCAACACTGGTCAATAATTGGAATTAGAGCGTCACCTGCCTTTAGCATTTCTTTCCTTTAGTTCAGCCATGATATCTTCACTACAGTTTTGAACCTTTTTATACTTGGAGATGATTCATTAAATTGTTCACATGCTGCCGAAAGAGTCTCATGTGAAACTACATTTAATTTATCGGTGACTGCTAGTTTTGTCGTCTGTACACCTGTCTAAGAGATAACGAGTCACAAAATCTGTCTTGTACTGTCTGTTCTGTCACTAAAAACCATTTTCCATCAATTCATCATTTCCAAAGCAATCATCGCTGCGCTTGTAATTCAGAGATTGGACACATATTCGTACATCATTATACCAAGGATGATTATCACAATGCTTTCTTATTGTAGGTGCCCAAAATTACATTGTCCAGGTGCTTCGCGCGATAGAAAATTTTGACTATGATGTGTTGGGTCTTGTCCGGCTTCATTTGGTGCTCCCTGTATTGTATGTCTCTTATAGAAGTTCTGTCGTCAACAGCACGCCGAAATCGTTGAAAGTTCGCGGCTCTATGTTCGTACTTTTCACGGCGAATGTTTCACCTAAATCAGAAGAGGATCCTTATCACTGGTGGTGTCGTCCAGATAACTATCACGTTCCCAGTAATTCTGGAGAATATCATGCATTCACCCTTTGATGCGGTCGTAGCTGCCAATCGAAAGTAGTTTCTCCTTAACGATTCGTTGTTTCTCTCATGGCCAACGAATGCAGAGGAAAACCTTTGCGATGTTTGAAAATATATTGTCTTGATCATACACACGATTTCCCTATGTTCCAGCACATGCACTCATGCACCATGTAAAAATATCAATATTTTCTGACTCATTCGCAATTCATGCAAACGCAACTCTAAATTTATATCGCACAAATCAATTGAATGTAATTGTTTGCGTGGGACTAATTCCTTAAATTGGCTTTGACTGAGCAAGTTATCAATAACGATGTTCATGTAACAAACTGCACCACGCTTCCCGTGCATTAGCGTTTCTACTTACTGTAGAATTCTTATATTCTTAATTATTTTCTGTGATTCCTTTGTCTTTGGATGAAAAGTTGTTAACGGACTTGTTGCCTCACGTTCTCATAAAATCCTAAGTTTCCGAAGACGAAGGTGGTCATCACAAGCTTGGAATTTTATTCTAATGTGATACGGCAAGTTCACCGACAGTTTTTTTGCCAATGACTCCACGAAAGACTTGTTAGTGCTGTACCTTTGATTCTAAATCTGAGTATTGTTCCAGCACACCCAAAACTACCTTAATGACAAAATTTTTATTTTGTTCTCACAAATTATTCATACAAACCGCCTTAAAAACGCTACTGCACTGCCCGTTAGAACTTGTTTCACAATTTCCCGTTTTGAGTTTACTTCGGCCTGCAGTTTGGTTACGTCCTCTTCTACCTGCTGAACAAGTGTCTTAACCTCACCCTGGAAATCAGATTGTTGCACGTCGAGCGATTGACTTCATTCCCACTTAAATTTTTTTAAATGAGTTTTTATCTCATTACGCATGTCTATTACCCCTTAACCCAACATTTTGTTGAAATAGTCTTTCAGTGTCATATCTGCCTTCATTTCTTGACTCAAAACCTATGACTATCTCTCATGAATCACATAAATTTTTTGACATTATCATCTATTCTTTTATTTTAATCATCTAGCTTTTTGTCCAAATTTCGATTATTTTCAGCTGGTTTATTTGTTCAAAGCTGCGCTCGGTTTCTGTCTATCTACATAGCATTATTTTTTTGTAAATATTGTTTTATCATATCCTACCGAATTTATCAACACAGCTGCTGTCTACTCCTACCGCTTGCGATTCACTGCGTTTTCAAAATTCATGTCGCACAGTCAGTTGAATCTACAGTTCGACTTGTTTCAACCAGCTCCAATTCGTTAGTAACATTCATGTTAATACTATCCTGATCAACACTGTTCTTCTCATTAATTACGCCGTGATTCACATTTTGACTAGCTACTTTTGGTTAACTATTCCCTCTGCAGGCGCAATTTATCGAAGCAGCATTACGGTTCACAGTCTACAGATTTTATTATCCAACGTCGCTTGAAATATCGAAGCGCCACTGAGAACTCCAAATTCATTCTCCATACACCGCTGCTCGCGGTTGAATTCCAGATCTGAAGGTTCTCACATGGTGCAGTGTCCTTGTCACTGGTCTTCACGTTTAACACGAAGAGGTTGATAACGGATCAATAAAAGTGCTATATTTGTCCTCTTCACTTCCAGGTACCTAATTACACTGCTGGCCATTAAAATTGTTAAACCACGAAGGTGACGTGCTACAGACGCGAAATTTAACCGACAGGAAGAAGATGCTGTGATATGCAAATGATTAGCTTTTCAGAGCATTCACACAAGGCTGGCACCAGTGGCGACACCTACACCGTGCTGACATGAGGAAAGTTTCCAACCGATTTCTCATACACGAACAGCAGTTGACCGGCGTTGCCTGGTGAAGCGCTGTTGTGATGGCTCATGTATGGAGGAGAAATGCGTACCATCACGTTTCCGACTTTGATAAAGGTCGGATTGTAGCCTATCGCGATTACGGTTTATCGTATCGCCACATTGCTACTCGAGTTGGTCAAGAACCAATGCCTGTAAGTAGAATATGGAATCGGTCGGTTCAGGAGGCTAATACGGAAAGCCCTGTTGGGTCCCAACGGCTTCGTATCACTAGCAGTCGAGATGACAGGCATCTTATCCGCATAGCTGTAACGGATCGTGTAGCCACGTCTCGATCCCTGAGTCAACAGATGGGGACGTTTGCAAGACAACCACCATCTGCATGAACAGTTCGACGACGTTTGCAGCAGCATGGACTATCAGCTCAGATACCATGGCTGCGGTTACCCTTGACGCTGCATCACAGACAGGAGCGCCTACGATGGTGCACTCAACGACGAACCTGGGTGCACGAATGGCAAAACATCATTATTTCGGAAGAATCCAGGTTCTGTTTACAGTAACATGATGGTCACATCCTTGTTTGGCGACATCGTAGTGAACACACATTGGAAGCGTGTATTCGTCATCACCATACTGCTGTATCACCCGGCGTGGTGGTATGGGGTGCCATTGGTGACACGTCACGGTCACCTCTTGTTCGCACTGACGGCGCTTTGAACAGTGGACGTTACATTTCAGATGTGTTACGACCCATGGCTCTGCCCTTCATTCGATCCTTGCGAAACCCTACATTTCAGCAGGATAATGCACGACCGCATGTTGCAGGTCCTGTACGAGCCTTTCTGGATACAGAAAATGTTCGACAGCTGCCCTGGCCAGCACATTCTCAAGATCTCTCACCAATTGAAAACGTCTGGTCAATGGTGGCAGAGCAACTGGCTCCCTTCAATACGCCAGTCACTACTCTTTATGAACTATGGTATCGTGCTGAAGCTGCATGGGCAGCTGTACCTGTACACGCCATCCAAACTCTGTTCGACTCAATGCCCAGGCGTGTCAAGGCCGTTATTACGGCCAGACGTGGTTGTTCTGGGTACTGGTTTTTCAGGACCTATGTACCCAAATTGGATGAAAATGTAATGACAAGTAAGTTCTAGTATAATATATTTGTCTAATGAATACCCGTTTATTATCTGCATTTCTTCTTGGTGTAGCAATTTTTATGGCCGGTAGTGTATGTGCGTTCTTATGTTAGGAAGAGGACTATCAGAGAGAGATGAGCTTACTTTGGTACAGTACACACTTACTCCATCAGGTATATTCTGTAAGCCACTGTATAGCGCATGGCAAAGAGAGCTGCTAATCAAGTAAGCGATTTTTCTCTCTTACTTCGTCACGATTTGAACGAGGGAAAATGACAGCCTACTTGTCTCTGTAAGTGTTCTAATGTCTCTTATTTTATGCATTACTCTTATCTCCACTTGAGTATACCAGCAACTGTTTAATGTGCTCCCTTGAACCAAGTGATTTAGTCATCCAAGTCCTGCAGGCGGAAATCAGCTATAATTTCAACTGCTCGCTGTCGGACTAAGAGAAGCAGCCATACAACTGAATTTTGACAAACTCGTTCTGTGCTTTCGACGAGTACCTTATAAGTCACAAATCCTCAAATCATCTTCACTTTTTTCACCATATACAAGATTTACTGCACTGTGTTCAGCTGTAGTCTCCATAAAGAAGATATTTTTTTGTCCATGGTTGGCGACCTACCAGGTCGTTTACAGACGTGTTGTCGTCGGTCCTACAACCCGAAACACAAACGAGATCCACCGCTGAACGCTACAGAAAATCACTCACTGTCCCAGTTTATTCTGTCTCTACGCTGCGAGAGTCTCTATAGTCCGTGATGTAGTGTCTTCGGTAAACGACACACGGAAACTCGAGATCTCAGCCCAGCTACCAGCAACCCCGTCCCCGACAGTTCATAGTGAGACTGTGCCTACCTCCTCTGTTCTGACCCCAACCTTGGTCATCGGTGTTCTCGTCAGAGCCAACAATCCTCGTGACGTAGTACCTCTAGAAGAAACAGATGCCAGTCATCTTGCCACTCTGTTGTGCTGAGTCTATCTCACCGCCACTCGTTATTGCACTGCAGTTAACCGTGTGTGAGATCTGTCGACTCTGTGAAGGTCTTGGCTGCAGATTTCTAGACCCCTATAGTGTAGGGATTTGTAGGACTCCCCATAATTGGTCAAGGGTGGACTACACAAAGAGCGCAGGTACTCGGGTGGCAAAGTACTTGTGGAATGCACGTGACGGTTTTCTCATGCTAGACGGTAGATTGAGGTACTGTGATGAACGCTCACATGTCGATAGGCAGCAAGGGAAGTCAGACAGCGTTCAGAGTAGACACTTTGACTGTCAAAATTTTATCAGTAAACTATCGAAGTATTCGTAATAAAGTTCCCGAATTTGCTGCCCACCAGAAAAGTTCTCGCGCTAAAATTACTGAGCTGGCTGAAACCCAAAGTGGAAAGCTCTGAGAAATTTATCGAGTCGTGGAACAGGTTAGAGACCATAGGAGGGGTAGTGTTCATTGCAGTTGACAAATATTGTCTCTATTGACATTGAAGTTATCTGGTCGCGTATAACAGGTGTAGCTGAAGCCAAGTTAATTGTTGCAGCACGGAAATCCTGAGATCGTACAACACTAGTTGGAGGCGAACTTTCAAAATTGGTTCAAATGGCTCTAAGGACTATGAGACTTAACATCTGAGGTCATCAGTCCCCTAGACTAAGCAATACTTAAACCTAACCAACTTAAGGTCATCACACACATCCATGCCCGAGGCAGGATTCGAAACTGCGACTGTAGCAGCAGCGCGGTCCCTGACTGAAGCGCCTAGAACCGTTGGGCCACAACGGCCGACTGAGGCGAACTTTAACATCCCCAGTTTAGACTGGAATGTCTATGGATTCGTTACACAGGGTGCAGACAGTCGTGCGAAATACTTTTGAATACGTTTTCTGAAAATGTTCTCGAGCACCTAGCTCGGCAGTCCACGCGGAATGGATATATTGTCTTAGATTTTTTCGACAATATCAGTATAGAAACGTAGAGTAGCGATCATGATGTCATTATAGCAACCATGATTACGAAAGTTAATAAATCAGTCAAGAGGGCTAGGAGAGTGTGTCTGCTGCATAGAACAGACCAGCAATTATTAACAAAAAATGGTTCAAATGGCTCTGAGCACTGTGGGACTTAACTTCTGAGGTCATTGGTCCCCTAGAACTTAGAACTACTTAAACCTAACTAACATAACGACACCAGACACATCCATGCCCGAGGCAGGAATCTAACCTGCGACCGCAGCGGTCTCGTGGTCCCAGAGTGTAGCGCCTAGAACCGCACGGCCACTCCGGCCTGCAATTATTAACATCTCGCTTAGACAGTAAATCGGAATCACATAGTTCCAGTAAGATGGATGTAGAGGAATTGTGAGTGAAGTTTAAGCAAATTGTAAATCGTGGTCTGGAGAGTTATGTGCCTATTAAGTGGATACTGTTTAATAACAAAATTCAGTGTTTGTTGAGGAAGCAGTAGCTGTTGCACTCTCGGTTCAAAAATGACGACATCGAAGGTTAGTAGAGACTTGTGCATCTGTGAAAAGCTTTATGCGCGAAGCATAGAACAATTAACACCGTCATATCTTAGTAAAAGATCTGGCAGGGAACCAGAGAAAATTCCGGTCCGATGTACAATCGCTGAGCGGGGTTAAGGCTTCCATTCAGATCCTTGTTGACCAGTCCGGTGTGGCAGCTGAAGATAGCAAAACGAAAGCCGAAGTTTTGAATTTCACTTTCATGAACTCGTTCACGCAGTAGAATCGTACAAACATACGGTCATTTGATCATCGGACAGTCTCCCGTATGGACGACATAGTAAAAAGCATCTCTAGCGTGGAGAAACAATTAAAAGATTTGAAGGCAAATAAATCCGAGCTCGGATTTACAAAGAGCACTCTTCGGCATTGGTCTCGTACCTACCTTGCACTTTTCGCGAATCTCTCGCCCAGAACAAAGTCCCAAGAGACTGGAGAAAAGCGCAGGTGACTAGAGTGTACAAGAAGGATAAAAGAACAGACCCGAAAAATAGCAGACCAATATCCCTAACTTCGGTTTGTTCCAGAATTGTTGAACATATTCTCAGTTTGAGTAAACTTCCTCGATACTGAGACACTTATGTCCACGAATCAGCAATGTTTTAGAAAGCGTCGGTCGTGCGAATCTCGGCTTGTCATTTTCTCACATGACATAATGCGAACTATAGATGAAGGGTAACAGTTAGATGCCATGTTTCTAGATTTCCGAAAAACATATGACACAGTGCACCCTTGGTTACTATTAAGGAAGGTGCGAGCACATGGAATAAGTTCACAGACATGTGAATGGCTCGAAGACTTCTTAAGCAATAGAACGCAGTATGTTGTCCTCGACGGCGAATGTTCATCAGAGACAATGGTGTCGTGAGAAGTGATCCAGGGAAGTGCGACCGCTGTTGTTCCCTATATAAGTAAATCATTTGACGGACGGGGTGGACAGCAATCTGCGGTTGTCTGCTGGTAATGCTGTTGTGTACGGTAAGATGTCGAAGCTGAGTGAGTGTAGGAAGATACCAGACGACTTAGACATAATATCTGGTTGTGACGAATGGCAACTACCTCTAAATGTGGAAAAATGTAAGTTAATGCGGGTGAGTTGGAAGAAAAAACATGTAATGCTCGATTACTGTATTACTGGTATCCTGCCTGACACAAAGTCGTTTAAATATCTGGGTGTAACTTTGCAAAGTGATATGAAATGGAACGAGCATATGAGAACTGTGGTAGGGGAAGGGAACAATCGACTTCGGTTTATTTGGAAAATCTTAGGAAAGAGTTATCCACCTGTAAAGGAGGCCACATATAGGACCCTGGTGCGACCTATTCCTGAGTACTTGTCGAGTGTTTGGAATCCGAACATGGTCGGATTGAAGGAAGACATCGAAGGAATTCAGAGCCGGGATGCTTGATTTGGCCGGCCGAAGTGGCCGAGCGGTTCTCGGCGCTACAATCTGGAACCGCGCGACCACCGCGAGGTTCGAATCCTGACTCGGGCATGCATGTGTGTGATGTCCTTAGGTTAGTTAGGTTTAAGTAGTTCTAAGTTCTAGGGGACTGATGACCTCAGAAGTTAAGTCCCTTAGTGCTCAGAGCCATTTGCACCATTTTTTTTTTTTTGTGTGCTAGATTTGTTACCGGTAGGTTCGAAGAACACGTAAGTGTTCCAGAAATTCTTCAGGTACTCAAATGGGAATCTGTGGGGGGAAGGCGACGTTCTTTTCGAGAAGCACTATTGAGAAAGAACCGGCATCAGAACTGACTGCTGAACGATACCGCTGCCGCCAACATACGCTGCGCGTAACATCCACGAAGATAAGATTCGAGAAATTAAGGGTCAAATGGAGGCAAATAGACAGTCATTTCTCCCTCGCTCTGCTTTCGAGTGCAACGAGAAAGGAAATGATTAGCAGTTGTACAGGGTACCCTCCGCCATGCAGCTTACGGTGGCTTCTGGAGTATCTATGTAGATGAAGATGTGATGTACCTTATGACAAATGATTTGCCCTTTATCAGATTCTGAAAAATGGTAATAAGCTGCACGTGCCCCTCTTCTGAGCACACGGGGTCGCTTATTGCCTTCTGTGAAAATCCAGTAACGTTAGATATACCAAACATCCAACATTTATTGACAGCATTCGTCATCTATAGAAAAGACTTTTTCTGTACAGAGAATAACGAAAGTAAACTCGTTAAGAATAAAATTTTAATGACCTTGTCACACAGGCAAAGGAATATTGAATACCAATTTGGTAGCGTTTGGTCAAGATGCTTGTGGCGTGACACTTTCTAATCAGTCACAGTGTGTGGTACAGAGAAGTGAGGAAAGGTGTTGTGAACGGTGTAGACGGATGTTCAAATAACTCACAGGAATGCAGCCGGCTGATGTCGACAACCGCCAATATTTCGACAGGAGCCACCGTTTTCAAGGATGAATGGGCAAACTGTGCTCCTGTCGATATATTGGCGTTTGTCGACGACGTCAGTCGAATGCAGTCCCTTAATTTATTTGCACAGTGTATACGACGTGAGAAACTAGGGTCTCACATAGTAGACAGAATTGTTGTATTGAATACAAACAAAACTGATGCGTTCATCTTACATAAAGTAGAAAGGTTGCATTCTTCTTTCGTAGAACTGTAGCAGAAAATAAAATTTAACGTAGTAACTAGTCTTCTCTTAAACAGTTTTTAAAAACTAGTGCAAATATAAAACTGCCCTTGTGTATAACAGACGTCGTTTAAAATTTACACTACTTTTTTTACAGGTATTGCTGATCGTCCTGAGTCGTAGACATATAAAAGATGGTCTGCTTTATTAGGAACTTAAAATTTTGTGAGGTTTGTGAGAGGATTCTTTTGTATCGATTTTAGAAATATTTCGTTTCTCAGCGCTGATGTAATACTCTCAAGTTTTCTTAGAGTGTATACGCTTCTACAAGGACGTACCGTTGTCAGAGTCCTCTGAGAACTTTAAAAGTTGTTACAAACCCGTCATATATTAATTCAAAGATCTCTGAGTGTATCATACTGTAAAAATAAAAACTGATTACGAAGCTCGTTTTCTTCTTCTCTTCTATCTGCCTACTTCAGATCCTATCTTTGTGATATCTCGTCAGTCCCTGACAACTCTCATTTTGATGCACCAATACCACTTTCCCTTCCCTGGCTCCAATTCCAAGTACTTCCATGATATATCACAAACAGAATTAAATATCCCAATTGCAGCACATGACATTGTTGTGCACGACTTGATACACAACGCTTGGAGAGGGGGCTACAGAGTGGTGTGGCAACTGTCATCGTAGGAAAGCTGGACAGGAGCGGAAATGATTAGCGAACAAGCTAACACAGAAACAGAAGATTTACTTAACTCGTGTTTCTCCGAGCGTGTGAAGACTCATTACAAATCGTGCAGTAGGATTCAGAGTTTAGGTATTTCAGTGTCCACAGGGATCTCTGTACCGAAACATGGACGATGGTGTTGGAGCCGCTACTACAGGGTGTCTGCGCGGCATGATGCTGCGAAGAGGCTTCGACTGCAAGTGTGGCAGAGCTGCTGCCACTGGCCATCCTGTAAAGCTGCTGCAGGTGCCGCACATAGTCCAGAGCCACTGGAGGATCTCCTCAGCGGACGCACACCACTGGGTCAACCACGTCCTGCACGACAGCTGTCGGCGTGAAGACGGAAACTGGCAGTTCCATTGCCAACAGTGACGGCTGTGAGGTGGTATCGATTCGTGATACCACAGACATAAAACAAGTACTTCACAGAAAACTTAGCACATCCACAGGTCACAACTGTATTACCAATTGATAGCTGAAAAAATGCCCCCACTTCTGTACAGTTACATTTGTACTCGTTTATACCACTATCCTATCACAATGTTGCTATCCTGAACTGTGGAATACTTCCCAAACCCTACTTTACCGCAGCCCACAGGAACTCCTTATGGCACATCCTCCTACTGTCCCACCTGCCACACCTCAGCGGTTTGCATTCTCTCCTGACACATCTACCAACACCTGAACCTTCCCATTAACCATTGTGACCTCCATCCCAGTCTCCTCTGATGACCAACTCCTGAACCTAACCCTATCCCATCAGCTCAACGCCTCAAAACGCGCTATTCTTGTCTCCCACGACCTAGAGAAAGAGTACGATCTTGCATGGAATTCTGGTTTTCTTTCCAAACTCGTGTTTATGCATCTACATCTTCACCTACATCATACTCTGCAATCCACCGAAAGATGTGCGTCAATGAGTACCTGTGGCACAACTATCAGATCCCCCTTACTTGTTTCGCTCGCGAATGAGCGTGGGAAGAACGATTGTCGATAAGCCTCTTTATTAGCTCTAATTTCTCGAAATTTCTCGGCGTCGTCATTTCGCGGGATGTGTGTGGGAGGAAGTAACATGTTTTCCGACCCTTCTCGGAAAGTGCCCTCTCGACACTTCAGTAGAAAATCTCTCAGTAACGCGAAACTCTCTCTTGTAGCGTCTGTCACTACAGCTTGTGGAGCGTCTGTATATAGTTCTCGCGCGGACAAAACGATCTTGTGGCGAAACGCGCCGCTCTTCGTTGGATCTTCTCTGTCTCTTCTATCAGTCCTACTTGGTAAGAATCACAGACTGATGAACGTTACTCAGGAATCGGTCGAACAATGGCGTTGTAAGCCATTTGCTTCGTGGGTGTAAATTTCCTGAAGGTTCTCCCTACGAATCTCAGTTTTTCATCTGCTTTCTACTACTGTTTGTGTTATATGGTCATCTCACTTAAGGGCGCCGTGGAAAGTCACACCTAAATTTAACCGGCCGCGGTGGTCTAGCGGTTCAGGCGCTCAGTCTGTAACCGCGCGACTGCTACGGTCGCAGGTTCGAATCCTGCCTCGGGCATGCATGTGTGTAATGTCCTTAGGTTAGTTAGGTTTAAGTACTTCTAAGTTCTAGGGGACTGATGACCACCGATGTTAAGTCCCATAGTGCTCAGAGCCATTTGAACCATTTTTTTGAACCTAAATTTATTACCGTAGACACGGTTTCCAGCAATTGGTACCGAACAGTGTAATTGTACAGTATTGGGTTCCTTTTCCTGTGCATGCGCAATATGTTGCAATTATTGACAGTCAGGGTCAACTGCTAGAATCTGTATCATTCATTAATCGTCTGGAGGTCATTCTACAAATCAGTACTGTTTAGTGATGGTGCTGCTTTCTTATAGACAACCGTATCACCTACGAAGTCTTAAAGAGCTTTCGATGCTCTGTATTTGATAATTTGTATACAGTGTAAAGTCCTATTACAATTCCCTGGTGTACACTAGATATTACTTTTACCGGGTGATCAAAAAGTCAGTATAAATTTGAAAGCTGAAAAAATCACGGAATAATGTAGATAGAGAGGTACAAATTGACACACATGCTTCGAGTGACATGGGGCTTTATTAGAACCAAAAAAATATAAAAGTTCAAAAAATGTCCGACAGATGGCGCTTCATCTGATCGGAATAGCAATAATTAGCATAACAAAGTAAGACAGAGCAAAGATGATATTCTTTACAGGAAATGCTCAATATGTCCACCATCATTCCTCAACAATAGCTGTAGTCGAGGAATAATGTTGTGAACAGCACTGTAAAGCATGTCCGGAGTTATCGTGAGGCATTGCCGTCGGATGTTGTCTTTCAGCATCCCTAGAAATGTCGGTCGATCACGGTACACTTGCGACTTCAGGTAACCCCAAAGCCAATAATTGCACAGACTTAGGTCTGGGGACCTAGGAGGCCAAGCATGACGAAAGTAGCGGATGAGCACACGATCATCACCAAACGACGCGCGCAAGAGATCTTTCACGCGTCTAGCAATGTGGGGTGGAGCGCTATCCTGCATAAACAACGTACATTCCAGCAGGTATTTATCAGCCAGGCTGGGGATGATGCGATTCTGAAATATCGGCGTACCTGTCATCCGTCATGGTAGCAGTTACAAACCAGAATCACCCATTTCCTCGAAGAAAAAGGGGCCAGTAACGGTAGATTTTTTTTTGGTTCTAATAAAACCCCATGTCATTCCAAGCACGTGTGTCAATTTTTACCTCTCTATCTACATTTTTTATTAATTTTTTTTTATTTGGCCTTTGAGTGTGTACTCAATTTAGCCATCGGTAACACATAGTGACAATGTACACATAATTGAATAAACAAATACAGAAATGCATATTTACAAGAATAAAAAGCTTAACTGTTACAGGTTTGTACATAAAGTTTTAAAAATTGAATTGAATTGAATTGGAAAATAATTAAAAGTGCCTTGGCTTACAATTCACACCAATTCTGAAATATCTTCATCAGCAAGACATATTTATAATTTACGTACACCATTAAAACCTACATATTGTGACCAGAAGTTAACTATTACTTTATATAGACGAACGTCTTTAGTACACAAAAGAGAAGAAGCTGATTGAGGAAGATGGTAGCCCATACTCAGCAATGTCTTCAGAAAGACCAACCGTTCACGGTCAAATTTGGGGCACATAAATAAGATGTTGTTGACATCAGCTTCCGACTCAGGATCACACTCAGATGCTGGTGAACTGTAAACGTTGATCCGATGTAGATGTTGTGGGAAAGAGGCATGATTGAAGCGGAGTCTTATGATGGTAGAAATCGTGGATCGGTCCAGATATTCCGTTGTTTATTAAGTTTTCAAATTTATACTGACTTTATGATCACCCGGTATATCTGTCAACTTTGTTCCGTTAAGAGCTGCAATGCGGGACATCTTTCACTATGCGGCAATGCGGGACGGTGTAAAACGTCTTCTAGAAGTCAAGGGAAACGGTGTCACCCTGAGCGCTGTTGTGTGCTGGGCTGTGGATTTCAAGGAGGAATAGAGCAGGCCGAGTTTCTCTAGAGCTCAGAGCTCTCTTTGCGAAGTCGATGTTGGTTTTTTTAGAGGAGATTTTAGTTCTCCATAAAGTTATAAACATGTTCCATAATTCTACGAGAGACTGACGCCAACTATATAAGTCCATAATTATGCGCGTCTGTCCTACCTGCCGTTGCTCGAGCGATTTACTGTAAACTGCTGCTCAAAGGGAGCAAATGTTTTTGCGTAATCTATGTAGAATCTTATAGGTATCTTATCTGGTCGTAATGCGTCTCCACTGTTAAGCGATTGCAGTTGTTTTTCTATTCTGCGATCGGTTATCGCAATACCTGCAATTTCAAATTCGTACTACGATTGCAAGGTGGGACCGTGTTATGATATTCCGCGGTGAAATAACTTCGAAAGACCAAATTTAGGATTTCGGCCTTACCTCTGTTACCTTCTGTTTCGGTACCAGTGCCGCCATTGAGTGAATGAATAGAATTTCGGTGCCAGTGCCGCCATTGAGTGAATGAATAGAAGATTTCGAACCGCTTACTGATTTTACGTAACGCCAAAGCCTGTTAGGATTCTCACTCGGATCGGTTGACAAAAATTTACTTTTAAAGTCATTGAACGCTTCTCTCATTGCTCTCCTTACGCTCATTTTCGCTTCCATTACTTTCGTTTGTCGGCTAAGTTTTGACTTCTCTTGAATCTGTGATGCAGCTCTCTTTGTTTTCGGAATAGTTTTCTAACACTGCTATTAAAACTACGGTGGGTCATTCCCATCACTTAGGACCTTGCTCAGAACATAGTTGTCTAAGCCATATTGAACGATTCTATTGAATTTTTGCCTTTTGTGCTCCGTATCTTCGTTCTCAACACAGAATATTTGAAGCTGACTATCCACTTACTCTGCAGTTTCTATCCTGCCACTCCTTGAAAATAAAAATATGTATCTGGCTTACTTAACATATCTTTTAAGACCCGTGATAGTTGCTATCATAGCCTTATGATCACTGAAACTCTGCTCTACGTTACATGGTCTGATAAGTTTAGGACTGTTTGTTGCAATGAGGTATAAGACGTTAGATTCACGATATGGTCCTCCAATTAGTATCTACTCGACATAATTTTCGGACAAGACTTCCAGAATAATGTTGCACGAATGTCTATCTTTGGCACCAGTTTTATTAACACTACTCTCCCAATCTATATTTGGTAAGTTTAAGTCGCCCCTATCACAATGGCATGATCAGGAACATTATCGACGATCTGCAAGTTCTCTCTGAAGTATTCTACCACTACAGCTTCAGACACAGGCGGTCTATAAAAGCACCCGATGACCATTCACGAGCGACCTCTGATGCCATGACTCAGATCAGTTCACGTTCGGAACCAATCGTAAATGTTGTGAAATTTCTTACTGCGATGAATATGCTGCCACCATTGGCAACTAACCTATCCTTGCGATAAATATTTCAATCTGAACATAGGACTTCATTGATATTCACTTCCGTTTCCTACCAGCTTTCTGTTTCTAATACAGTTAAGCATAATAGCCGTCAATAACCGATGCTAGTGTTGGGACATTTTCTTGGACGCTCCAGCAGTTTCTAATATCATATTAACCTCTTCTGTTACCAATCTGCGAGATCAAGTATTCCCTGAGATCATTATTGTTGATGAAACTTAGGTTTTGGCAGGCAGTTCGTCTCCGGTCCCAAGAGGAGTTTCTCTAACCAAAAACCCACCATGTGAACGCCTGACTTATTAAGGAGACAGTTCCCATCCCTTCAGTGGAGGTCGAGAAAACAGAGTCCGATACCGTCGCAGAGCTGTCTGTGCCTCTGGTCTAGACTTTCCATTTTGCTACAAAGCGGTGAACAACGATCGACCCTGGGTACGATGCCACAAATAGGTTTGGCTGCATCCCATGTGCGCTGCCAGTTGCCTTCAGAAAATCAGCCATCCAGCGAAAGTAATAGTGAATGGCCTCAGAACCCAGGCGTCTGATGCCATTAGTACCGACATGTGCCAGCCTGTTGCACCCAATGCGTTCGATAGGCACCGTCAGAGCCTCCTCCACGCCACGGATACAGAGTGTGCACTGGCTTTCTTTCTCGTCCTGCATGCTATGTCCTTGAGAGTATCTATTACCCGCCTAACCACTTAACGTTGGAGCTTCCAAAGACACGCATACCTGCCTTGTCCGGACTGGGCAGCAGTTACGGATGGCTTACTGCAGCCTTCCCTTCTGATCGCTCATCCTTCGTCACTGTTCACAACATCGATTGCCACACCTTCCATCCCGTTCGAGGTGTGCCTTAATCCTCCCTCCTTGCTCCTCTCTTTTATCTCCTCGACACTGCTCATATATCCAAACCTCCATCCACAAGTCCATCTCCTACAGTATGCTGATGACACGATTTTCCTCGCCCTCTATCCTACACTCCAGAGCCCAAGAAATACATTAAAATTCAACTCAATCAATTTACTTATTAGTGCAACCAACGGCTCCTGAAGGTCAACCATTCCTTAAAGAAGGCAAGAATAATAGAATGAACCATCTGCACCTTTCGCTCCCATGACATCTGCCTTACCATTTATGACTGTGCTATCCACTTAACTAAGACACTAAAATATCTTGGCTAATCACTGACCGGCAGCTAAAATGGAAACCTCACCTACTAACTCTGCAGTCCCAAAGCATTGACTGCAGATCGACCATTGCAGCATGTCGAAATGGTACCTGGAAGGCGCTGACCCACGACCAGTGGAAAGAGTGGGCAGTGCCACACCTCCAGGAACACAGAGTTCAGAGCCACCTGTCAATGCCGACTTAACCAGCCGCGCATCACTGGTAGCGTCCAGTTCTGACTTTGACAGCATCAGTACCGAGAAATAAAAAGACGATACTGAGCCTGCGTTCTGCAAGTAGTAATAGAGAAAAGTAATAGCGCGTAGGAATCACAGGAATTACTTCTAGCCACTTCACAACCGGAGTTAAGCTGTGTCTCCTTTCTTCTTAGAAATAAAGGGTTGTATTAATTTGGAAGTTTAATGTACAGACCATTTTGGGCTCCTGCAACCAGCCATCGCAATTTCTCTCCTTTCTTGTTTGTGTGGGAGCAGACTTCCAAAATAGCCGACACAACACTAACCATCCAAAAAAAGGGGATGTTTCTTCTCTGGGGAGCCCAGTCGTTCTAGAAGTCGTGCAGATGGAGCCTCAGATACTTCTCCTTTAGATTTTGTTGTAGTTAATCCATAGGTGAGCATGCCACAACTTGAATAGGAGATTATCATTCTTAAAACCAGTGTGCACCACGTACTAACACGTCAGCAGTCCAGTGCTTCTCATCTACACCTACACAATGAATTCCATGGAAATGATCTTGAGAATGTTGTTGTTGTTGTGATCTTCAGTCCTGAGACTGGTTTGATGCAGCTCTCAATGTTAATCTATCCTGTGCAAGCTCCTTCATCTCCCAGTACCTACTGCAACCTACATCCTTCTGAATCTGCTTAGTGTATTCATCTCTTGGTCTCTCTCTACGATTTTTACCCTCCACGCTGCCCTCCAATGCTAAATTTGTGATCCCTTGATGCCTCAGGACATGTCCTACCAACCGATCCCTTCTTCTAGCCAAGTTGTGCCACAAACTTCTCTTCTCCCCAATCCTATTCAATACCTCCTCATTAGTTACGTGATCCACCCACCTAATCTTCAACATTCTTCTGTAGCACAACATTTCGAAAACTTCTATTCCCTTCTTGTCCAAACTATTTATTGCCCATGTTTCACTTCCATACATGGCTACACTCCATACAAATACTTTCAAGAACGACTTCCTGACATTTAAATATATCGTCGATGTTAACAAACTTCTCTTCTTCAGAAACGCTTTCCTTGCCATTGCCAGTCTGCATTTTATATCAACTCTACTTCGAGCATCATCAGTTATTTTGGTCCCCAAATAACAAAACTCCTTTACTACTTTAAGTGTCTCATTTCCTAATCTAATTCCCTCAGCATCACCCGACTTAATTCGACTACATTCCATTATCCTCGTTCTGCTTTTGTTGATGTTCATCTTATACCCTCCTTTCAAGACACTGTCCATTCCGTTCTACTGCTCTTCCAAGTCCTTTGCTGTCTCTGACAGAATTACAATGTCATCGGCGAACCTCAAAGTTTTTATTTCTTCTCCTGGGATTTTAATACCTACTCCAAATGTTTCTTTTGTTTCCTTTACTGCTTGCTCAATATACAGATTGAATAACATCGGGGAGAGGCTACAACCCTGTCTCACCCCCTTCCCAACCACTGCTTCCCTTTCATGCCCCTCGACTCTTAGAACTGCCATCTGGTTTCTGTACAAATTGTAAATAGCCTTTAGCTCCCTGTATTTTACCCCTGCCACCTTTAGAATTTGAAAGAGAGTATTCCAGTCAGCATTGTCAAAAGCTTTCTCTAAGTCTGCAAATGCTAGAAACGTAGGTTTACCTTTCCTTATTCTAGCTTCTAAGATAAGTCGTAAGGTAAGTATTGCCTCACGTGTTCTTGAGAATAGTCCACATATAAGCCAGTGAGCACATCAGCAAATCCTCGCCAACGAAAACTTCTACTTATAGTTTATTTCTACCGATGATTATTCTTAAGCAAAGGATGGGTAAATATAATGAACACGCATTATTGGTCCATCAAAAACCCACGATGGACCGACAAATGGAACAATAGTGCGAATGGAGATTGTAGCCTACACATATAAATGAGTGTCCGTTTCAATGGAGAGATTCTGTACCACACCATGGTCTGTTTGTCAGACAGTAGTCCCATACCTATGTGGTCTTTAATCTGTGCCTTTTGGAGGCCACCGTGTACTGAAAAGATGGTGTCGTAACATCGCCTCGAAACAAGTTAATGTATTTGTATCGTTATTTATTTTCTGTCATTATAAAAGAATAGCATTATGTGCTTGATACCATAATAAAAAAATGGTTCAAATGGCTCGGAGCACTATGGGACTCAACATCTTAGGTCATAAGTCCCCTAGAACTTAGAACTACTTAAACCTAACTAACCTCAGGACATCACACACACCCATGCCCGAGGCAGGATTCGAACCTGCGACCGTAGCAGTCCCGCGGTTCCGGACTGCAGCGCCAGAACCGCACGGCCACCGCGGCCGGCGATACCATTATATTTGATTACAGTATTTGTATGGAGAGTAGCCATGTATGGAAGTGAAACATGGACAAGAAGAGAATAGAAGCTTTAGAAATGTGGTGCGACAGAAGAATGCTGAAGATTAGATGGGTAGATCACATAACTAATGAAGAGGTATTGAATACGATTGGGGAGAAGTTTGTGGCACAACTTGACTAGAAGAAGGGATAGGACATATTCTGAGACATCAAGGGATCACCAATTTAGTATTGGAGGGCAGCATGGAGGGTACAAATCGTAGAGGGAGACACTAAGCAGATTCAGAAGGATGTAGGTTGCAGTAGTTACTGGGAGATGAAGAAGCCTGCACAGGATAGAGTAAAATGGAGAGCTGCATCAAACCAGTCTCAGGTCTGAAGACCACAACAACAACATCTATTATCTCCTGCTATGTGTTCTGTATTTACACTAATTTAATCATTAGTTGTGCTAGCGATGAAATACCGAGCTGCCTACACAGTATAAACACCAAATGGTAATTTAAAAACAATGGTTAATATGTCTAGCTGCATGTATGTCATGGCTGAGAACAACTAATATAGAAGTAGTAACTGTATTGAAATGGGACATAAGCAGAGCAGGCTCCTTTTAAAAATCCAAGCAATCATAAATTTTGCACCTGTTCATTAACATATTGCTTGTACTTTAGTTATCTGTAACACACAGTGCATGTACAGTTTATCGCAGCTCTCTTCATCTGTGTAGCATATGGTCTTTAATGAGTAATACGGGGTGTTCAAAAAGTCTCTCCGCGGTGCCGTATGATTGTTAGCCGCGTGTGCCATATGCCGCAGTGAATACACCGAAATGAAACTCAGTTAAATACAAGTTATTAATTTATTGAATATTCATTTTTACTTGCAAATTTTCAAATGAAATGTTGAAAGTGTCCCGCCTATTTTGACAGAATGAAGTGGTTCCTCAAGAATACACAATGTATCTGCAGTACTCCACACACGAGAATTTTGCGAGTTCATGTACCCAGATAAATGAAACCACGCCTCATCAGTGAAACACGTTTCATTAAGAATATTCCTTCCATTTTGTTGAACGAAATTTTTGAACCATTGAGAATAATGCAGTCTCTTGAAACCAACGAACAAAGGAACTAAACTTAAACGTTCACGTCAAAACGTAACGACACACACCAACGATACTACTGACGCTGGCTCAGATAAACGAAACAGTGGAATGTTGGGCGAGTCCACTTGAGGGGAAGTAACCCAAGCACGCGAACAATCATACGGCACGCGCGGCTAGCATACGTACGGCACCTCGTACCACACTGGATTTGCACTATCGCTATCTCGCACTGTATTTCTGCAATCATACTCACACTTGCTCTATATTTTACACTATCAGATTTTCTTCTGTGAAAGGGAAGATTCTACTCACATCATACTAGCCATATATTCAAACGAAATAAAGCAAATAAATAGTTCACACCTTGTTTTTACCCTTTAAATACCATTAATAAGATTCACAGACTACCATTTGAATGACACATTACATACGAAACGCGTTCGTTCATGAAACCTTCCTCCGTTGGTCATCATAGAGAAATGGGTGAAATCTGACCACTCTAAGCGATTCTTTCTCGTGACTAGTCGATCTGGCAGTCATGACAAAATTTAATATCGTATCCTGTATTCCCCTTTTACATACTGCATTACCCTTTCAATATCCACATACACTTTCTCTATCTGTTCATCTTCAGCTTGCGACGTCGGCATGTAAACCTGAACTATCGTTGTCGTTGTTGGTCTGCTGTCGATTCTGGTTAGAACAACCCGGTCACTGAACTGTTCGCAGTAGCACACCCTCTGCCCTACCTTCCAATTCATAACGAATCCTACACCTGTTATACCATTTTCTGCTGCTATTGATATTACCCGATTGTCATCTGACCAGAAATCTTTGTCTTCCTTCCACTTCACTTCACTGACCCCTACTATATCTAGATTGCGCCTTTGCATTTCCCTTTTCAGATTTTCTAGTTTCCCTACCACGTTCAGGCTTCTGACATTCCACGCCCCGACTCGTAGAACGTTATCCTTTCGTTGATTATTCAATCTTTTTCTCATGGTAACCTCCCCCTTGGCAGTCCCCTCCCGGAGATCCGAATGGGGGACTATTCCGGAATCTTTTGCCAATGGAGAGATCATCATGACACTTCTTCAATTACAGGCCACGTGTCCTGTGGATACATGAGGATGCAGAAGGCAATGGAAACCACTGCATTAAAGTCATCGTATACCTCTTAACATAGTGTCGGGCCTCCCTTAACGCAACGTAGTGCAGCAGCTGGTCGTGACATGAACTCAACAAGTCGTAGGAAGTCTCAGAAATATAAGGCCATGTGGGGTCTACATTCGTTCATAATTGCGAGAGTGTTGTCGGTGCAAGATTTTGGGCATGAACTGATCTCTCGACATGTCCTATTAATGTTCAATGGGATTCATGTCGGGTGATCTGGGTAGCCAAATCATTTGCTCATAATGTCCAGAATTTTCTTCAAATCAGTCGCCAACGATTGTGGCCAGGTGACATACCTCACTGTCATCCATAAAAATTCGGTCATTGTTTGGGAACATGAGGCCAATAAACGGCTGCAAGTGGTCTCCAAGTACATAACCGAGGACCCAGTCAATTCCATGTAAACACAGCGTGCAACATGATACAGCCAGCACGACTTTGCACAGTGCCTTATTGACAACCCGGGTCCATGGCTTCGTGGGGTCAGCGCCACACTCGAACTTCACCATCAGCTTTTACGACCTGAAATCGGGACTCATCTGACCAGGCCACACTTTTCCTGTGGTCTATGTTCCAGCCTATACCGTCACGAGCCCCAGGAGAGGCGCAGCAGGCGATGTCGTGCTGTTAGCAAACGCACCCGCTCTAGTTGTCTGCTGCCATAGCTCGTTAACGAATTACTGCGCCGTACTGCCGTAACCGATACCTTTGTCGTACGTCCCATGTTGATTTCCGCGGTTACATCTGGCAATGTTGATTGTCTGTTAGCACTGACAACTCTAAACAAACATCACGGCTCTCGATCGTTAATTGAAAGCCGTCGGCCACCGTGTTGTCTATGGTTAGAGGCAATGATTGAATTCTGACATTCCTGGCACAGTATTCACACTATGGGTCTCGGAGTATCGAATTCCTTAACGATTTCTGAAATGGTATGTACCATGCGTCGAGCTCCAACTACCATTCCGGTTTCCGAGTCTTTTAATTCCTGTCCTGCGGCGATAATCATGTCGGAAACCTTTTCCATGAATTATATGAGTACAAATAATAGCTCCGTCAACGCACTGTTCTTTTATACATTGAGTACACGATACTAGTGTCATCGGTATATGTGCATATCGCTGCCGCATAACTTGTCACCTCAGTGTATTACGTAAGCGGTGTTTTTTACTCAGTAATTCAGAATCTGCAGTAGTGCTTCCACGAAGTAGGATCTGCAGGGATCGTGTGATGTATGACACGCTATCTGAAAGCATGAATATATAAATTTCACGACTTACTCAATGACTTTTGTCTATAATTCAAGTAGCGTGGCCGTTATAAATGTTTCCATAAGTAGTAGTAGCCCATTATTCAGTATTTTAGTAGCTATGTGCTAGGAATCGTACAGTAAGCTAACGTTCCTGCAGTTCGAAAACTGACTTACTCTACTTATCTTACAGGCTGGCCATTCCAATTGTCAGTATTTTCACAACAGATGTTTGTAAAATTTAGCAGTCTATAGCTAAAAGCTTCATGACCGTATAGATGAGGTCCATATTTACATAATCAGTTCTGTGTATTTCACTGTTCTTCGATTAATTATTTTGTGACTGGTTATTACAGTTCGTTGCTGGAGTCATTACCGGAAATTTCTCTTCGTATATCGCACAAAACTTAAAAAAAAAAAGGTCTCTCCATTCTGATTCTTAACTTAGATTGATTTGTACATTTTCAAGACAATACGGCTTCTTTCCAGCATCGGACCAGAAGCATTTACTCTCTGATACACTAGCGTCTTGATGATGTACAGTATTTTCCATTCGTATTTCAGCTAAATCGATATGAAAAATGGCTGAAATGTCGTTCTTCTCATGCAGGTAACGTTCTTCTCAGGCTTTTACGTTTTAGGCTGGGCTGCCGTACCTGCAACAGAGATTAAAAGGTAATGCTCAATCGTGCAAACATGAATTGTTTCATAATTAAAGTACAAAAAGAACATACATTTTTTTTAAGACAACATAAACTTTTATATTTTACATTGATGTTCCACTAAGCAAGGGCAAAACGTTGTATTTATGCAGGTCTAAACGCAAGAACGTGACCGCTCATACATTAACAACAAGACCCACGCAATGCAGCACAGCTTGAAAACTCCTACGGATCGGTTTCCTTAGACTCTCACTATTTGTAGTTGCTTTCTCACTGAGACATTGTTTCCGTTCTTTAAGAGATTTGGAAAATTATGGTCCTTCAATTTCTTTCCAGAATCGACCAGATGCTTCATGCAACGATATCATGAGATGAGTTAGTACTACATAGGCATGTTTATCAAATTAACTTCAGATATTATAAGTGGTCTTACACAGGCTCTGAGCACTATGGGACTTAACTTCTGACGTCATCAGTCCCCTAGAACTTAGAACTACTTAAACCTAACTACCCTAAGGACATCACACACATCCATGCCCAAGGCAGGATTCGAACCTGCCATCGTAGCGGTCGCGCGGTTCCAGACTGTAGCGCCTAGAACCGCTCGGCCACTCCGGCCGACGGTCTTACACAGGGCACTATGCTTTGCAAAGTTGTATTCCTTACTGTGAATAATATATGTACCACTGGCTGAAATAATCACCCAAACTGTTCTACATGCTTTAGGTGTACTTTTTCATTCCATTATGGCTGTGAGTGTAACTGGACAGGATGATATGGCCAGCCGTACCGTAAGACAATCGTTCGGATGTGTCTGGACATGTGCATGTTAGGGAGTCGGTGATTTATCACATTTTGAGGCTGAAATTTCAATCTTCTTTTCAGTCTTGCGAACAGAGAATTTGTAGGAATCCGAGGTGAAAGATCAAATAATTAAAACAGTATTTCCACAATAATCAATATCTGTGGTACATAGAGTTATGAAGGCTACATGGCCGGTAAAGTAGGTAAAGCGTGGTTATATCGCATATGAGGCAGCAGCTGCAGTAATGTAGTATGTGTACTATGTAGATCTACTAATTATGAACTCCAAACCGGTAATCGATGAAGTTTTAATGATATGAATATGTACCAATCAGAAAATATCACTTTTTATGTGGAAAGATACAGCAGCCTAAAGTTGTTGTTACCTTCCTTGTGAACAATCACATGTATTCTGGAGAGATCAGTTCGTGCACAAAATTCTACTCCGGCAACACTTTCGCAGTTCTTACCCTTGTAGAGGCAGCATGGCTCAATATATCTGCGGAGGCTTCCGACGATTTTTTAAGTCCATGCCACATCGATTTGCTTCACGACGATGGATAATACGAGACCCTTCACGAAATTAGGAAGTATCCTGTGACTTAGGTCACTTGCTGGAAGGTCTACATTGGAACTACCAAGAGAAGAGTGAATATAAAACTGAAAGAACATGGAAGTCTAGGGAAAACAGAAAAATTAACTACGTTAAGGTAGGCTGTTCAATCAAGAACGTTTCTTGAAATCACAATTCTATCTACTATTATATTACAACGACTATATAGTGCAGCCATCGAATTAGATAAGCACAGTGATATTCTAACAGCAAAGGAGAAGCCTTGAAACTCTACATATATGGACAGTGGCTCTGCAGAATCGACAGAAGAGTTTTATCTTTCACAGGTGGGAACTGATAATTAAGTGTTATCTCTGATAAAGATTATCTTTGCTGATCACGTATAAACTCGACCACGTCCACTTTATACACTATTTATGTCAGCCAGCGACGGCTGACTGGTCAGTCCGCAGGACTTACTGTCACCAAGAGCGCCTTCGTGGACACCCAGGGCAGGTCTGGAGCTGACCTCAGTAACCGAAAAGTTTTTTCGCTCCGTCCAGAAGACTCATCAGCATCTGTTGCATCCGGCCGTGAAATTATATATTTCATGAATTATACATTTTTTTTAAAATTTGTGTAACATACGACTTTTCCATAAACTTCCAATGTAAGAATCACTGGACTGCCATCAGTGTCTAGAGATTTAGTTTTATTTATTTCCAGTGACGCGAAGATCTCGAGATAGATGCCTGAGGATCGCCCCGGATTTATGACGATGTAGATTCAGATGTACATATGGTTCACTCAGCCTCGTCAGCTCAAATGAGAAGTTGCTGGAATATAAAACTAGCGAATTCGAGGCTCAAGCCGCTGAAGTGGAGTCACATCGAAAGCCTGGCACCAGTGGCACGTGAAATTCATTTACTAGGAGAAAACCCACAATAAGTGCTTATTCTACTTCAAGATCATCACCTTGACCATTACGACTAGAGATCTCAGTCTTTGCGAGAATCCAAACCAATGTAGGTCGAGATGATGTTGGAAAATTTTATTAATGAAATAAACCGGAGGATTGGTGCTTCTCAGTTATTGCCAAAAATTGGGCCTTCTCTGCTTCAAAGAATTTGAAACTTATATATCTATGCATTTGTTTGAAATAGTCCTAAGTTTTCCGATGAGTCACATTTCGCCATTAAGAAATACAGGTCGCTTTAATACTGTAGAAATACATTCCCAGTAACGAATACCCTTTATTGCAACTATATCCTCTCATTTGAAAAAAAAAATGACTCGTTTTTTCTGGCAAATTTTAGATGTATGTATCACAGATGTAACAAATTTTCTCAGGGATTGTTTGTTGGCCTGTAAGTACAGATCAGAGTGACTAAAGCTGTGAAATTACTGTAAATTTGGTATCTGATTCTACTGATCATAATTTGGTAGAAATTTCTGCATATTAATTATTAGTCCATATCAGCCATGAAATACTTAGTATGAATATCTCGCTTCTTCAGCACTCGGGGGACACTGGAATCGTACTCCATCAGGAGTATGTTCATCGCCCAGTAATTTCTACGCCAGAGGCTTCCTTAACATTATCCTCACACGTTTCATGACCTTCTTCGCCAGCATATCACACATCCTTCTTTCTCATCGTCAGTTGATTGAATGTCCGCCCCCGGTAGCTGAATGGTCATCGTGACAGATTGTCAATCCTGTGGGCCCGGGTTCGATTCCCGGCTGGCTCGGGGAATTTTCTCCTCCCAGGGACTGGGTGTTGCGCTGTCCTCATCATCATCCTTTCATCCTCATCGCCTGCAGGTCGCCGAAGTGGCGTCAAATTGAAAGACCGGCACCCGGCGAGCGGTCTGCCCGACGGGGGGCCCAGCCATACAATCAAATAAAAAATAAAAAAGTTGATTGAATGATGCTGACAGCAGTCAATCTACACCAACCACGGAATTTCCTGCGATCAGTTCCCATGCTTGCATTCCGAAACAACAAGGCGGTCAACTATGAACTGGCCATCGTTGTATCTGGTCACATGATCAAGTTAGTTCCTGCTAAGGCCAGCTTTATTTTCTCTTCGGCAAGAAATATCAATAATGTAGGAAGCAGTGTACTTAATCAGAGTATTAGATGAAGAGATAAATTAGTATGGTGTATTTAGATAATTACAGTCTCCTACTTTACAAACTGACAGTCAAACCACTCACAACATACATGGACGGCACACACATAAACGTTGGTATTGGTATCATTTGAGTGATACATAATGAACTGATACACAACACCATAAATGTTATAATCACATATTCATCTATATTACAACTCAAATACAATTGAAAATAATATTTTGTTATTTTTTATAATTACGAAGTATGTTGTCGAATACTGAAGTGACAGAATCTTTGTGAATTTAGCATTTATTAAAACTTTATTATGAACTAACCATCCATGACACAAAGACGTGTGTATCTTGTGATTTTGTGCTGCTTTTATTACCTAAACGGTGAAGCGTTTGGTTCGGTATTAAAATCCTATGTTAGTTTACAAAATGTTAAATAGTTAAGACAGAACTCTACAAAGAAAATAAACATAAGGGAAGCTAGATATACTGATGGCATCTTCCTGTTCTGTTCTTGCTCGAAATGGTTGTAAGTACAATACTGGCCATTAAAATCGCTACACCAAGGAAAAATGCAGAAGATAAACCGATATTAATTGAACAAATATATTATGCTACAACTGACATGCGATTACATTTTCACGCAATTTGGGTGCATAGATCCTGAGATATCTGTACCCAGAACAACCACCTCTGGCCGTAATAACGGCCTTGAAACGCCTGGGCATTGAGTCAAACAGAGCTTGGATGGCGTGTACAGGTACAGCTGCCCATGCAGCTTTAACACGATACCACAGTTCATCAAGAGTAGTGACTGGCGTATTGTGACGAGCCAGTTGCTCGGCCACCATTGACCAGACGTTTTCAATTGGTGAGAGATCTGGAGAATGTTCTGGCCAGGGCAGCAGTCCAACATTTTCTGTATCCAGAAAGGCCCCTACAGGACCTGCAACATGCGGTCGCGCATTAACTTTCTGAAATGTAGGGTTTCGCAGGGATCGAATGAAGGGTAGAACCACGGGTCGTAGCACATCTGAAATGTAACGTCCACTGTTCAAGGTGCCTTCAATGCGAGCAAGAGGTGACCGAGACGTGTAACCAATGGCACCCCATACCATCACACCGGGTGATACGCCAGTATGGCGATGACGAATACACGCTTCATCGCGATATCGCCAAACACGGATGCGACCATCTTGATGGTGTAAACATAACCTAGATTCATCTGAATAAATGGCGTTTCGCCATTCGTGCAGCCACGTTCGTCGTAGAGTACACCATCGCAGACACTCCTGTCTGTGATGCAGCGTCAAGGGTAACCGCAGCCATGGTCTCCGAGCTGATAGTCCATACTGCTGCAAACGTCGTCGAACTGTTCGCGCAGATGGCCATTGTCTTGCAAACGTCCCCATCTGTTGACTCAGGGATTGAGACGTGGCTGCACGATCCGTTACAGCCATGCGGATAAGATGCCTGTCATCTCGACTGCTAGTGATACGAGGCCGTTGGGATCCAGCACGGCGTTCCGTATTAGCCTCCTGAACCGACTGATTCCATATTCTGCTAACAGTCATTGGATCTCGACCAACGATAGCAGTAATGTCGCGATACGATAAACCGTAATCGTGATAGGGTACAATCCGACCTTTATCAAAGTCGGAAACGTGATGGTACGCATTTCTAATCCTTAAACGAGGCATCACAACAACGTTTCACCAGGCAACGCCGGTCAACTGCTGTTTTTGTA
Organism: Schistocerca serialis cubense; assembly: GCF_023864345.2. NCBI lineage: Eukaryota > Metazoa > Arthropoda > Insecta > Orthoptera > Acrididae > Schistocerca > Schistocerca serialis. Next base: position 726,667,898 of record NC_064642.1, read on the forward strand.
TCAGAAGTCGGTTGGAAACTTCCCTCGTGTCAGCACTTTGTAGGTACCGCCACCGGTGCCAACGTTGTGTGAATGCTCTGAAAAGCTAATCATTTGCATATCATAGCATCTTCTTCCTGTCGGTTAAATTTCGCGTCTGTAGCACGTCATCTTCATGGTGTAGCAATTTTAATGGCCAGTAGTGTATATTTAAGTATACACTACTGTTACCTCCCCATCGCGCTTCTCAGGCATAGAGTAGATTGTGCTGCCATCTTTCCACGATCTTCAGCTGCCTTTTAATAAAAACGGAACATCAACTACTTTCAGGCAACTGAATATCGCTATCACTGTACCTGAGGGCCAGAAGGTGAGGAACACGGTGCTGTAGGTGGTCACAATGGAGATGAAAGCAGTCACGAGGCTCAACCGCAGGGTGAGTAGGTCCAGCAGGCTGGCCACGGGGCATCCAGAGGACACCTGCCGGGCCAGCAAGCGCAGCTCGCGGTGGGCGGCGCCGCCCACACGCGCCCTTCCAACAGCAACTGCGAGCACAGCCTCGGCGTACGCCTCGCTTCTGTCTCCACACAGTGAGCAGGCATGACAAGTAGTGTCAACTAAACTAGGGTGAGGAACACATAACTTCCCGTCCCCGGTATTGGTATTACTCGAACCAAGGAACGATAAATCCGTAGCAAGAAAGGAAATATTAAGTGTACCGAACAGTGAAATTCCTATGAAGTACATCACTAGAAACACCTCATGAGCAGATGCGACCAACTGCGACAGTTCACAGAGCTTCGCAAGCGTTCGTGTGAGAGATCGCACATTGGCTGACATGCCCAAAAGCAGTCTGTGGTGTGACTCTAGGTTCCCTTTGTTCAAAGAGCGCTTCTTTCCAGGGACCTTACCACAGAAACCAGCAAGGACATCGTTTCTTACATCATGGAGACAAACATTTAGAAGTGAAACTCTGTACCTCATTACTAATTGTAAATTCGCAGATCTCAAAAGGGATAAAGTGAGTGCAAGAAAACTGCCCACAGTAAATGAAAGACTCAGCTTGTGGTCTTGGTATATACTATTCGTAAACATCCATGTGTACATTGAAAAAACATAAAAAAATAGTAAAACCAATTGTAGCTGTACTACCTTTTCCTCACATGTATTCACAGGACCGATATGGGTCATCAGAACTTTATCACATGAAACAATCAACTTCAGCATTTTCCCATACAACTTTTTGGTGTAGAACACATCTGATGCTGTCGAAACGTACGTCAAAGCTGACGTATTAAAAACACTGAAAAGTGAGACAATATTTACTACAGAGAACGTCTACAACGATCTGTAATAAAATTCTGCCAAATTGCATGCAGAAATCAGATGTATGATGCTGGCCAGGGCCATGATAATCAGATCTGAAGTAAACCTCTCCTATGATCCTGCTTTCATATCGATCGTAAATGGCATCAGACCAACAAATTTGCATGTGAATTGGAATAACCTGATGGCCAAGAAAAGTTTCTCAGTATTTTTTGGCAGCAGGGGGGTAGCATCGTTGGCTGGCATCACCTGCAAAATCGAAAAAGAGTTTAAACTTTCAGTCAAGGATGGTATCAGACGTATAAGCTGTGTACTTAAGTAACTAATTTATAATTCACAACAATTTACAATGGTACATATGTAGCAAAAATCTTTCAAATACATTTTCATGCTTTCTTTCGCCACTGTGCGTAATGATGACTTTATGTTGAGACGTAATTTGTACTTCACAACAGTATAAATTTAACAAAATAATTGTTGACTTTTCTTTTAGTTTCACCCCAAAGTGTAAAGGTAAATTCCGAAAAGGTGGGTATTTATTGTATTTAAATGCATGTGATATAGTTTTTTGGGTACTGCATATCAGGTTATTGACAAGTTATTCCAAGGTTATCTACATACCAGCATCGATTAGCATATTTTCTCGGTAGTTGATCAACTGTTCTAGTGATCATTTAAAATTCCAGTAGGGCTTCCTACCTCAGCACCAAACCCCCCCCCCCCCCCCCCCCCCCCCTGGCAGCCAACAGTACACAAAGAAGTGAGACACTGACATATTGAGGAATGATGTTGTATGAAGCTGTAGGTACTGTGATGCTGAAAATCACAGTAGGTAGCCATTTGAATACTAATGATATATCTTATAAACATATTCATATAAACCAGACAGACAAATAATTGTACGAGGAACACGAAAGTGATGGAAATGTGGATAAGAGGAGAAATACTGTAGTTGATCATTAAAAGAAGGAAATACAAAAATTTTCAGATCTAGAAAGGAAAGAGCAAAAATTGATAATTCTACTGATCAGCAATAGCTTAAGACTAGGGAATAGTTTGATACGTAGATTTTTCGATGTTGATTTCGCATTTCTGCTCAACAAAAAATGCAGTTCACTACAGGTTTAACCCAAGGGGAAGCTGCCCTTTGGGCAACTGAAAGGACTGAAAGCCGTCAAACACGCGAGAAATTTTAGAAAGCGTTCTTATAGAAGTATTGGTCAAATTGTGTGCAGGAAAGATATCGCAAAGAGGTGTTTCACCAAGAGCAGTTCCGCAGGAAGCAAGGGAGTCTTCCCAATCGTTTCGAAACATATTGAAATAGATATCAGGATGAGTCTATTTCGGACAGATTTGTGTTACGAATAGTAAAAGATGAAGTTGCCTCTTGACATAAGAGAAACGTTAGTCCATGTTCCAGAGACAAAACTTACTACAAATCATATTCATACTAGGTTCTACTGATTTAATACGTGAAGTTTCTTAGGTGAATAATAACTGTAATAATAAAGGTGGCATGGGTCAGTTCATTCTGTCTCACACACAGAGCTGTAGAGCTATAATTATGGGAGACCTGAAGACTGTTGCATTCACTTTGTAGCTCAGCCAGCAGCACCTTCAATGCATAATGCTCAGCCTGTTAACTATTGCGTACCGAATTTCTAAGAAAGAGTAGAATAACAGATGACAGGTACCATCCTAGGTGTTATAGTGATGGAATAGGTCAATGGGAATGCAAAAACAACAGTAATCAGTGGTATCACATTGTGAGAAGCCGCTGTTAGATAAATGTAAGTCGTACTCACTGGCAAAGTGATCTAGTACAAAAGTGTAGTTGTTGACATGAGCTTGCTAGTACAAAGTCCAACAGTAAATATGACTGAGGTGACAGGAGAAACCCGCCCAACAGCTATGACCAATTCAACAAACTTGATCTGTCTGTATTAGGCTCTCCATAGATGATCGTGGGATACAATGGGGGTGGAGAACACAATTCAGAGAACCTGTTGAGGTATAATGAAGACACAGACATCAGAGATGAGTTATGTACTGACTATAGCTGCCATGACCAACTGAAAGATTTAGTTCAGCCTACTATCAATTCTACTGTAGGAAGAATTTCCAATTACAGTATTTGTCTTTGACACATGTGCTGCATTGAACGTGACGTGAACGAGATTATTCAGTAAGGTTGGTGAGGTTACGAGGGTACTTACTTACCGATTACGAAATGGAAGGCTTTTTGTGGCGACTGGTATCAAGTTGTGACCTGTCAAAGTGTAGAAATAGATAGAGGTGATTTTAGGAAATGGGGCCATAGTCTACCCATCTCTAGTTGCAAACGGATTAACAGTCGAATGCATTTTTACACGGATTTTTTGAGAGTACAAATATGTCCTCCCCAAAGGCAAGAGCTATATGAGTGTCTATGGTGAAAATATTATTGTAGATTTGATAAAAACGAAAGAAAAAGATTGTTAATACTGTCAAGGTTTAAGAGTTAAGCTTATTAAGACAAATGTGCACAAATGTGCACACTGTAGTTCTGCGAAGGATGACAAAGATACCATAGTGACAAAGTGGCATAATCTTCAGCCACTAATGACCAACAGCAAACCGAACTAAAAGACGTGTTATTGAAGTAAATAGACGCATTTAATTAGGAGTGCAGTATCATAATTATCAATATCAAATGGAAAAACTTCCACACCAAATTTATTTCCGAAACTAATGTACAGTCGTGCTCAAAAGTTTCCGAACGACCTGAATTGCATTTCGCCTGATTCGCATGCAACCCACATAACGCAGCTGTCTAGCAGGTCCTCTAATCGCTCCTTGGTACAGTCGTTTGACTATTGAAAATAGTTCCAACAATTCACCACTAGAAAACACTACTCTGTATCGCAATAACTCTAGATGTAAAGCAGTACTACCGTACTACAAATATCAGGGAACACCTTATCACAGGTAAGACTGTCCTTAATGCTTGCAAGCTCACATTTATTATAATAAATGACAGACCTGAAATGTTACCACTCTCATTATTACATCAGATAGGTAATGCACGTAGTAAGTTCGTCGTGTTCATGATTTAGTCTTCAAAGTAACATACCGTACTTATTATTTAACACAAAATGACATTAAAAATTTAAGTTCTTCACGAGCAGCTAGTCGAGAATATGTATGAACTTCAAATGACACGACGAACCGTCTCGCTCTGCATATGGATTCAAACCCAAGTCATGCAGACTAAGCAAAGAATTCGTAGCTGACGGAAACTAACAGTCATTCCTGACTAGGCATACAGAGAGTGATATACCTCGATTTTAGACAGTGTCATTTAGCAAATACCAACTTTAAATTAGATAACGCAAACATTTTTAATGGACGCGAATTCGTACCCAGCACCTATTGTCCCTGTTAACTAACCACTTCATAACAAGTAACTTATTTGAAATGCCGTGAGGTAAAGCTTTGTGTTGGACAGGGATTCGAGCCCAGAACTTAATCGGATAGATATCGAAGCACAATCAACTGTGACATATCGCATTTTCTCGGCAGTAGCTAGATGTTTTAACTGAAATGACGAGACGAAACATTAATTTTTTCCTTCCCAGGACTCCAACTCAGCCCCTATCGCTGTTATATTCTAGAGAAAACTAACGTTAAATATGGGTTTGTTCCACCAGCAGCGACATCTGAGCTTGTTTGAACTAGAAATAAAATGACGAAGAGTTCAGTGCTGACTGGGAATAGAACCCCACACATATCGTTGTTGACTGCACACAAAGATACGTCAGATACCGAATTTTCTCCAGCAGCAGCTCGGAATAACATCTTGAACTTTCAGCGATCTCGCAAATAATTCTGCGTCTCACTGGGAGTCAAAAACGTCAAATATCGTTAGTGTTGACAACGAATGAAAATATATTAAAAATCGGAATTATTATCCACCAGTAGATAGGTGTTCTCATGCTAGTCCTTGATAATACATAATGAAATATTTAGTGCCGGGCCAGGATTCGAACCCATCCACTCGCAACATGTGGAGATGTTGAGGAATCTGCTGTTCTGAACAAACAACAAATTGCAGTCGTGGTGTATTGTCACGAAGGGTTCGAATTTCGCGTTAAGGGTGGTCTGAGTTGCATTCCCAGTTCAGAACCAAGTTTATCGACATACAGAAGCTGAGATAAAAGATGGAATAAGTGTCCTTTGATCCTACATAGCGTTTGTTTCGTCACTAGAAAAAATAACTAGTATAAGAAAGGTTATTGTTGATAGAGTCTCTACGTATCGCGACTCCTGACTTTATTGTAGTTCAATCTAACGTCTACTTGGTAAAGAAGGAATATCATGTTTAACATGAATGTCAGACCAGAATGCCATTATACCTTCTTCGCTTGGCGTAGCCAGAAGAGAACAGAATCTCTCTCTCCCTATCTAAAATCACTAACCGAAGTTGGAATCGAACCCAGACCACAGATATATAAGCCTCTCATCAGCCCAGCAGACCACCAACTGCCCTCCTCAACGTCTCATTTTTCTTCCATAACGCCGTTGTGCCGCACTGACTGAAAATTCTGACATACAAGCTCCCTGTATCAATTTGCAGCATGTTCAGTAAATTCATTTACTTGGTTGGCCTAAACACCATGAACTAGCTGCCTCGGCTACCCAGTGCATACATTCAGCTTTATTTTGTATTCGCCAAAATAAAATCACGTAACTGCCACCAACATAAAACTGCCAACAGCGTAGGTTGCAGAAATTTAAATAGGAAGTGTTCCTTTCCACTTGAGCTTCTCTATTGCGCTATCTGGTTGTTGAAAAAATCGTGCAGTGCAAAAGAATAGGTGTAACTGATTGTCTCTCAGAATTCTAGACCTGGCCACATGCATTATCTCACAGCGCTGTGGAAAGCAGAAGTTTTGGAGGAATTATTGTCCACTTCTGGAGGTATTACAGCTTTGTGTCGGCTAGTAGCGTAATGGTAAGTATCGCGCCCGGTGGATAAGATGTCGCGAGTTCGAGTACATTCGGTGCTGTATTTTTTAAAACGCAACTCTGCTGTCTGCTAAAGTTATCAACGTAATGGAACTTGTAACATTATTCTCTTCACTTCTCAACCCAAAGTAGTCGTATGTGGAAAAAGGGCTAACTTCTGCGACATTTTGTTCATATCAGGTTTAACAGACAGCCAGACAGTAGATGCATCTCGAAACTTTTGTATTATGTATGGGTAGGGGGCATCGTGTTAAAATACGGCGGAAAAGTATTTTCTACATTAGCTGTCGTCTGGTAGTGGCATTTTATTCTTCTTCAAACATTGTTTGAGAGCTTTAACTCGGAACAAGTTTTCTACATGCATGTAATCAATAAACTGCATGTGCATTTTCAGACTGTTATAGATAACACAGAGAATTCGCATACATCGTTGATGATTAATTTCTCTCTCATGTTTATTATTGTTTTAAAGACATTAAAGGATACCTTACGAAAATTGTGAACTGTACTATAAAAAATGAAATGAAACTACCCACGATAACCGTACGACGAAAGTCTGTTTTAATAAAACTGAGTACCTGTACACAGGTGTGCCTCTATCGTCACGAATTGGTAAAATACTAGTCACTTAGATTTTGATTGGGTCTGTGTTTAATTGGTATGTTGTGTCATACTCAAGATGTATGCAAATGTTGCATTTCATAAATAAAGTTATTCACTCCTAGAAACCCAAAATTTGCTTGTCAGCAGCGGAAAGAGTCGTAACCTGTTTTGGAGCATTGTAAGTTTTTCACGATTGCACTATGAGTCGAAAGTATTTTCTTACGATTTCCTTATCGATGTTTGAACTGACTGTGTGTAGGTCTTTCAAAGAAGGGATAAAAACGCTCCACTCAGTGAGACTGGAACTGCGAACCGTAACATACCCTGTTTCACATGTCAGCACGCTACCACAGAGCTGGCGAAGAAGTATGTGGCTTAACTTCCTCTTACGAGAACAATAGTGACTAGAACTCGGACCGCTATTTGAAGGACGAGATTAGTTGCGATTACCACGTGCAACGTCTTTCCTGGGCTGAAAACCGGAAATTTACAATCTTTTGTTACACCTCAAGCGATAATAACTCAGATTATTCAGTGGAAATGGCCGGTAAAATCAAGTGAACTTTGAGGCTTAATTCCGTGCACACCAGGAACTAACTCGTCGATCACAGAGTTGCCAAACATACATTGCCTTTTTTTTTTTTTCCTTTCGCGGGCAAGTGCTCTACCAACTTCTTTTTTTTTTAATTAGGCAAGTCACAAACACTAACTGAAATACATCCTCTGCCAAAAAGAAAGAAAACAAAAGATTTTAAAACAAATCACAAATTTAAAGGAACAGGGATGTTGTTTTTATTTATTTATTTATTTTCAATAAAGATCATTTTGTTAAAAGGAACATATAGACCATTTCATCGTATAGTATGTGCATTACATAGTGAGTGGTGAGAGAAGCGTGAGGTTCATCATCAGCTGTCAAATGTGCACACCGACTGCACCCGGCACATCCCAACTGTGTGGGGGGTCGTGGAAGACTGCCTGAAGATAGTTGGCAAAGGTTTTCCGATAGTGTGACCATCTATGAACCTCATTGTGGGCTTGCTGCAAGAAAAACCAAAAGTCAAGTCGCGACGTGGCAATATCCCCATAGAGGTACGCGATCGTCCAACCTTTGATCCAGATGATCGAATGTGATTTAGTCGCCGGAAAGTAGTCACTCTCCGGATGTAAGAAGGAAGAAGGTGTAATATGTTGCGGGGTCACACGGAGGTAGCAAGCCACCATCTGTCTTCCTAGGAGCCAGACGTCCTCCACCGCGATACAAGTTAAGCGGTGATGGTCGTCATCCACTTGGTGACAATACGGGCATAGTGGAGTGTCCACTAGTCCAATTGCATGGAGCCGTTGGTTGGTGTTGAACTTGCCACAGGCGACAGGGAACCACAGTGCCCGAACGAAGGTAGGAAAGAATTTTTGGTGCACATGTCTCCAAATCTTCGGCCAATGCAACCTGGGGTGTTTCAGTTGAATGACATTACAACTTATCCGCCGTAGCAGCCAAACATAAAAATCCTTCGCGCATGGCGGTCTCGTGCGCGGAAGCTCGTCTCTGATATAACTAAGTTCCACGATAAATGTTGATACATGCGCAAAATGTGGCGTAATGTTGCCCACCGCCACCGGAGGTGTGAGGGACGCTGGAACCAGGAGGTCCAGTAGACGGGATGTAAGGGAATCACGTCCGCTACGCCATTGGTTATGCATTGTGGTTAGAAGGAGCGCCGTCGCACGGCAGTAAACATTCGTAAGTCCGAGTCCCCCCTTATCCGTAGGGAGAGTGAGCGTTTCGTATCGCACCTTGAGGGGCGATCCAATCATCACGAAATAGCCTAGTGCTGATTGAAGTCGACGTCCGAGCGTGAGTGGTAGGGGCAGGATCTGCGAAATATGCACCATTCGAGAAACCACATAAGTGTTCAGGTACTCGACTCGCTGCCAAGGATCAAGGCGCCGTAGGAGATGTTGTCGGATCATGCTACGTGTTGTCTGTAAAATACGTCGGTAGTTAACTGCTGCAATATGTTTTACAGATGAGGTAAAGTCTATGCCGAGATAGCGGAATCGTTGCACATAAGGAAACGGACTGAATTCTTCCGGCGTAAGGACCCTTCCCACCGGCATTGCCACCGATTTGTTCATGTTCACTGCACTACCCGCCGTCACACTGTGGTCCAACAACAGTTCAAGGACCGTCTTCACCTCTTCTTCAGAACGAACGAGCAGCAGGAGGTCGTCCGCATAGGCACGACATTTGAAGGTGTAGCCCCGTAGTTCCATCCCAGAATGAGAATGGCTGAGCCTCCCAATTAATGGTTCCAACGCTATCGCGAACAGCAGCATGGAAAGAGGGCAGCCCTGGCGAATGGATCGTCGAATTTGAATGGGCCCTGCTATACGCCCATTAACCTGTACCAAGGATTGTGCGCCCCCGTAAATCCTTCTAATGAGACCAGTAAAACGGTCTGGAAAACCCATTTGTTCCAGTACAGCATACAGATAGTTGTGGCGCACCTTATCAAAAGCACTGTCAAAATCAACCGGCACCATCGTCGCTTTAAGCCGGCACTCCTCCGCCAGCGCTGTCACAGCACGGCATTCGCCAGTAGCTGTTTGCACATTCACCGATCCACCCGGTGTCGTCTGTTCCGGAGAGAGAACGCTACGAATTAACATACGACATCGGGACACTAGCAACCGTGCAAAGATCTTATAGTCGGCATTAAGCAGGGTGATGGGGCGATAATGCGTGACCGTAATTCCTGGCTTCGGTTTATGTACTGGCACCAGGAGGCCTTCCATAAAAGCCGGTGGAATAGGCGCATCGGAATTTAACATCTCGTTGTACATTTCCGTCCATCGCGGTGCCATTTCGTTGCGAAATTCGCGATAGAATTCAGCAGGAAGCCCATCAATGCCTGGGGACCGATTCAACGCACCTTGTACGATCGCATCATGTACTTCTTCACAGCTAATGGCTTCCAGTAAGGTTCCCGCGGCTTCCACCGTCAGTGTACGGGAGACGGACGTGGCTATACGGTCGAGGTCATCGAAAGAGGCTGCTTCTTCCCGATAGATGTGTTGGTAATGGTCGACGAATGCAGAGACAATGTCCGCTTGACGCGTCACTCTTCGGTCTTCGCGGGTGATTAACTCCCGTACCAAAACGCGTCGTCGGTGCTTTCGTTCATTCACGACGTGGTGCACGGAAGGAATCTCGTGCCTTATCGTATCGTGACATCTGGCGCGCACCATGGTTCCCTGAAGATGTTTCCGAGCTAAAGCCACTAGTTTAGCTTTTATCCTTTTGCGTTCGATCCAGATGTCCTGTCCCGGCGGGCCATCATCCAGGTCGCGCAGTGCTGCAAAACAAAAGTCGGTGGTACGGCGGCGCCATTCTGCCATTTCCTTGGTATATGAGATGAACGTACGACGAAGCGCCGGTTTAGCACAAGTCAGCCACCAATCAAGCATCGTCGCATACCTTCCAACCCTTCGCTCGCACATCGTCCATGTCTCAAGGATCATGTAGATGTTGAATGTTTAGTTTCCACGGGGCCTTACTGTTCCACACCTCTCTACGGGGAAGAAGCACCGTACAGATGTAAGCGCTGTGATCGGAAAATGCCAATGGCCAGCGTTCCGCGTCCTGGACATCATTTGCATGAGCCCGTGAGATATAAATGCGATCTAATCTCCTCGCCGAATGACTTTTCACATAGGTGTATCCCGGTGCAGCTCCATGTCGTAATTCCCACGGGTCACTAAGTACAAGGTCGTTGACAACGATTCGCAACTCCTGGCTGATTTTTGCTTGCGGCCATTGGTCTTTCTGGCTGAGAACACAGTTGAAATCTCCACCAATTATTACACATTCAGAACGTCCATGGAATAGTGGAGCAATGTCTTCTGCATAAAATCGCGCCCTTTCCCGCCGCCGATTGTTTCCCGACGGTGCATAAAGATTGATGATGCGTGTCCCAAACGACGTGAAAGCCATTCCCCTGGCCGACGGAAGATAACACACGTTTTCCACTGGGAAGCCATCTCGCACGTAAACTGCCACCCCACTCTCATTGTGATCTCCATGTGACGAATAGGATTGGTAGCCTGCGATGTATGGGAGTGCAGCTATGTGGACTTCCTCCAGCAAAGCAATATCCACATCAGATGCCCAAACCGTTTCCTTCAATAGGTGTATTTTGGCCGGTGAACGCACGTCATTGATATTTAATGTCGCAATACGGTTCACGTGGCGGTGAATCCCACTCTGTCGAGGCGCAACAACATCTCCCTGCATCGGCGCCGGGGGCTGAGTTAGAAGACGTTCTTTCGCCCCTCTCCCTTCACCTTCAGCAATTATTAGGCCGTCTTCGTGAGTGCCGGCTGCCTCTGTATGACGTCCGGCGCCTCCTCAATATCCTCATACCACATCTTTTCAGGCTGTGATATATTCGTGTCCATAGCCACAGCATCTGCGTCTGGAGAGCCAACTGGCTGTGATTTCTCTTCAGCATCACCACGTCCCGGTACCGTCAATATGACAGACCGCTGTGGGTCGGATCGAACAGTTCCCAGTGCCTCATCCTGTTTCGTAGAGGCTGTTGTGTCGTCTTGGTCCACAGGCACATCGTCGTCGGGGCAAGGGGAGTCATCCCGAGGAGATGTCGTGCGACGCCGCCGTTTCCTCCTTTTCGGGGAACGCTGTTTGCGTGATCTGCCGTCCGTGTCCTCAGATTGCAGGAAATCACGGCTGACCGACAGAAAAGTATCCGTAGGAACTGGAAGTGTTTCGAGTCCCATCGTTGAACTTGGCGGGAGTTCGGTCGAAACTAATGATGTCGTCTCAGAGTGCGTTTCAGACGGAACAGCATTCGTAGTGGCTGGAACTGCTTCGTGTACTATCGGTTTGCTTCGTGGGAGTTCGGTCTCATCTGATATTGTCGCTGTAGATTGTATGCTCGACGGAGCAGCATGCTCTGTCATCCCGACGTCTGCTACAAGGTTTCGGAGAGTGCCATCTTGATCTTCCACCGGGGCTGTGTCCTTTCGGTCATCAGCGGACGCAGTGAGGCCTTTGGCATAGGTGATCGGTAGTACTGTCATCGCCGGCGACAGCTCCCGCACATCTGAAGGCAGTTGCGTAAACTGTCGTTGCATACAGTTCGACCTGAGGTGTCCCTCCTGGCCACATCCAGAACATGTACGTGGTTGACCATCGTAAATCACAACCGCCCGACAACCACCAATTGTCAGATTGGACGGTACATGCTTCTGAAGATCAATAGTGATCTGCCGCACTGCGTTAAGAACGGGGTATGTGGCGAATTGTGTCCAGCGTTCTGCTGTGTGACCATGTAGTGTGCCGTATGGCTTAAAAGCCTCGATAGCTTCGTCAGCCGGGAGCTCAAATGGCAGCTCAAAAACACGTATTGTCCGTATACCCAGACCAGCATGCTCTACAGTTACCGTGCCGACATTCCCGTCACTATGGCAAAATCGGAGACCTGCTTTTGTCGCCAGTAGAATTCTCTCACACGCCGCGTCATTTACCATCTTAACATACACCGTGGGACTAACGATGGATAGGTGAATTCCGATAATATCATTTGGCGGTATCTTGACGTCCTCTCGAATGAATCGTTCCACTGCTAAAGCCTTTGGTCGTTCGTAGTCTTTGCAGAAGTTGAATCGTAATGTAGTTTCCCTGTACTTGTTCGCCATGATCGTTGTTACTAGCCCGCGTGTAGACTAAGTCCACAAGTAAACAAACACTCGCACACGCCGCACAGGCGTAAGTATCGGACCTCCACTTCGCACGGCCGCTAGCGCCGAACTGGTTGCCTTGTTGCCAAATCTCAGTTACGACACCAGCAGGAAGAAGACGAACCTATGTGATATTACAGCGGACTGGGAAGTGACCATAGCAGGTGTCTCCAAGTCACGGCTGTAACGGCTTGGAATACATAAAGCGCGTGATTCGCATTTCTGTAACTAGGTTTAGGGACTGGAGCGTAGTTACTAATAATACTCAGAACTAACAGCAAAGTAAGCGTCATAAATCAGTAACTCTCATTGTTGTTTTTATATTTTTTTCGTAAGTGTGCTCAAAACTAAGGAACTCATTCACAGACGTTTTCGTGCCTCGCCGATAATCGAGCACAACAAACAAATAAAAATAAAAAAACAATGTGTGTGTGTGTGTGTGTGTGTGTGTGTGTGTGTGTATGTGTGACACACACACACACACACACACACACACACACACACAGAGAGAGAGAGAGAGAGAGAGAGAGAGAGAGAGATAAAAATAAAAAAGAATGGGAGAGAGAGAGAGTAAAAAATCGTATAGATATTGAATCGTGGTATGTACGTACCACATCATTACGAAATATCGTATTCATGATCCATAAAACAAGAATTAATCTAAGGTAATCTAATCTAATCATATCATATTGATGACTAGCCATGAAGAGTCATGAATTACCGAAATTTTTGCTAATACAAGTAACCAAATCTAAATTTGAAAATAAAAAAAACACAATTTTTGTAATAAACCGGGACTTCTGTCAAGACTCTTTCGTCCCTGTTAATTAACCCGAAAGATGTCTGGTATACCTCTATTCTGATGTAACAAAGTGTGCATGCATTTAAAGATGAAGTGCATGATGTTTAAGTTCTGTGACGGAGATACGGACCCAACATGGTTCTTTCCCTGTCTACGGAATGCTTTTCATGTTAATATCAAACATCAGCAATTACTCGTAGATTACATTAAAACTAAAGTTGTTGATGAAGACGTTACTTGATAACAAAAACGCGCTGCCTTTCTTCATTTACTTGCGCCTAGAAATGGCTATGGATTACTGCCATACCAAAAGACAAGAGATCTTACTACCTTCCGATATACGTCTCTGTCAGTTCTTCCATTTGATTTGGTCGACATGACCTGTTTCAAGTTGTGTATGACAGACAGTGTTTTAGAAAATCAATTGCAATAAACAGAAAGATTTTCATTCTAAGTATCCAAGTACAAACTTTTCTGCAATATTAGTTCAAATTTAATATTCGCTTCTATAATGTAGGAAAGTATTCCACAGTTGCAAAACTCGCATCCGACTCATTGACCTTACACTCAGTCGCTGACCATAAATTCTAGCTCAGAGTGACACCAGATTAAGTAACCTAATGTAGCGAAGACTGTTTGCCAGTGCTCTTTCTCACCGGAAATTACGCAATTCACTCATCGGGCTCCATAAGTACACTGTAACAGTAATTTCTGTGTGTAAGCAATGCATACGGATTAGAATTTAGTGGTGCTCTCTCTTCCACTTCTGTATACAATACGCCTGACCTAAACGGGCCCTTTATCATTACGGGTCCTGGGCAGTGTAACTTCATACTGATAACAGTAATGTGCTTATACTGACAACCTGACTGTTCGTTTTACCTGATTTTGTAATCATCTAAATAAAACAACATGACCTTCCAGTGGGAGACATTTCGTCCCACTTTTCCTTCTGTGAAATTTGTCAGTAAGCTTTTTGCCTTCCAACCAGTGAAATGCGGCAGAGTACGGCTGGTAAATGATTCACAAACCACGATTTAGTGCCGTGAAGGCGATTTCTTTAAACATTGTCGTAGCTGAAGGAATTTAGTTTCTTCTTAAGTCGTCTCAATTAGCAATGTTAACAGACATCTCAAATAGGAAAAAGCTCATTATCCAGGTACGAAGGTTGTAAAACAAACTTCCCACAGTTTGTGTCAGGTTGATCTTTTCGTCTGATAGCACTACGTAAGTATTTTGTCCATGAGGTATCACAAGTAGTGTTCCTGTAGCTGCGGGAATCATTGGCTGAAAACTAGTTTAACACCACTGGGTAAAGCAGTGCTAAATATTCGAAATGATTATCAACCTAAGTCTGAGTTCATCCACAAAGTTAGGCGTATTTGTAATATTGAAGCTAGACTGTGTATCCTTGTCTTCCTTGAGTGGGCATTGAAAAGCGTTTACACACGCGTATACAATACTATGAATACTTCGAACGCTATAGTTAACGATGCTCTCATAAACTACTTTTGTTTTTTATTTCTTCTGGGCCTTCAGCGTGCAATATGTGTTGTAGATACAGACTTAGAGCAAAAAATTGACAGCCGAGTCGTTCACGTAAGGTGGGCAATACTGTCGTGCTCCTCTCAGAATCCCATGTCCGGAAATATGCTCGATCTGGCAACATTGTATACTGCGGCACTTGCCAGAGGAAGTCTTGACTTAGGTCTTAGTACTTCATTCTAGACTACGACCGTAGTCTTGAGGTAAAACGCGAGACTAGCTAATACGACGTCTGGTAACTAAAAGCACACGTCGACAAAGTTTTTATCGCCCCTTTCCTCTCGGTGCTGAAGCTATGAGTGTAATTCAAGGGAATCTACAATAGATTTCGCTTTCTGTCACACTGGTAATAACAGTTTGGTCCAACAAAGTTTCAGCGAAAGATATCTTTGCCGACCATCTGCGTCTGAACACCGCATGCGTCTGAGTTCACTGGGACCCGTTTACTACCTACCGGCGGGGGCTGAGGCACTGCATTGTCTCGCTATCTGCCGACAACGTCTGCTCCACTCCGCACTCTCGACCACGTAAAATGCTTTAATGTTGATGAGTGGTGACCCATAAAATCTGTCTACGATTTGTTCAAATGGCTCTGAGCACTATGGGACTTGACATCTGTGGTCATCACTCCCCTAGAACTTAGAACTACTTAAACCTAACCAACCTAAGGACATCACACACATCCATGCCCAAGGCAGGATTCGAACCAGCGACCGTAGCGGTCACGCGCTTCCAGACTGAAGCGCCAACGATTTGTGTTTCACTCGTGATACTAAAGGAGGCACAAAACCATTTTTATTTGATGATTATTTTATTACACTAGAATGCAATACATCAATGTGGCACAGAATTAATTTCGTTGCTTCTGATCCAGTGCACTGCCACTAAAGCGTGACATTCTGTTCTTTTTCCTTTCACGGGAGGTTCCTCAAATAATTTATTATTGTCGTGGATTCAAGGCACAGAGAGTAAATGCAGTGTAATGTGTTTGATTTCTTTCTTTGATTCTCTATGGTAAATGGACGCAAAACATTGTGTCAATACCTATCAGAACTTGCTCTATAGCTTCTCAGGCAAATTGCTTGTTTTGAAGTCTGTACCTTAATTAATGGAGAAGTGAACGCTGTTCACAAGTGATATTTAAAATATTCAATTTGATTTAAGGCGCCAAAATTGCCCATATTTGAAGCTACCCAGAAAAAAAGTAAGTTGCTAGATCCGCTGTTAGCAAATGTCGGTTCAAAATGGTTCAAATGGCTCTGAGCACTATGGGACTTAACATCTGAGGTCATCAGTCCCCTATAACTTAGAACTACTTAAACCTAACCAACCTAAGGACATCACACACATCCATGCCCAAGGCAGGATTCGAACCTGCGACCGTAGCAGTCACGCGGTTCCGCACTGAAGCGCCTAGAACCGCTCGGCCACCGCGGCCGGCTAAATGTCGGCAGGGAGTTCCTAATTGCTACTGTGGAAATTTAGCATAGAGGCCCTATAGTAACCAAGAGGTTCATTTCCTTCACACTTATCACCCTGGCATGTGAGTCTTAAGTGAAGAACAATATTGAAATTCGTATCGCTGATGGTCGATTCGAATTTCTTCAGAGACGCTGGTATTGTTAACCAGCTTGGCAGTAAAAAAAAAAAAAAAAAAAAAAAAAAAAAAAAAAAAAAAAAAAAAAAACAACTCGCATACGCTGGCCGCTACCAGGGTCAGAACTGACGACTGACTGAGCCGTTCTCACTCAAGACTCAGGCGGTACCACCGGGCTACGGACACACTGCTGCCTGTACGCCACTCTCATCATAGTATTCATCTCTCAGCCTCATAACGCATCGTGAAAGATAATAAAAGTTGTCACTTACGAGAAGAATAGCATTTCTGTAGGCAAAAAATTGAATTTTCTGTCTCATTGTCTTAGTTTACATGAGGATTATATAGCACGAGTAATTCAAATGGAAAGGGAATGTCAAGTGAATTTAGCGAGTCAATTCAGTACCATACGCGGAAGTGATTGCACTATACAGTGTTGCCTAATGTTTGTGACGATGTTGCCAGTTCTCTGCAGTGCTAGGAACAGCTCTGTGGCGGTACGCGAGGAGAATCCCGTGCTCGTGTCACAGGAGGATATGGAGAGGAGGCGGGGATTTGGTTAATATGCAGCGTTTTCTCCTACCAGTTGTGTCAAACATTAAGATGTATAATTTTCCATCACGGTTACAGTTACCTACAAAATATATACGAATAAAACACTTACCTTGTTACTTTGTGACAAAAGATTATGTCAGTACAATAAAAAGTCTTAGGAAATCACTTACGCCCACCTGTCACAAAAGTAAGATAACAAACAGTTTGCACCTCGAAATCGATTGCACCTATGTGCAGTCTTGTGACGTTTAAATAAATCGTCTTAACGGCACTAAATCGTGGTTTGTGAATCATTTACCGGCCGTACTCTGCCGCATTTCACTGGTTGGAAGGCAAAAAGCTTACTGACAAATTTCACAGAAGGAAAAGTGGGACGGAATGTCTCCCACTGGAAGGTCATGCTGTTTTATTTAGATGATTACAAAATCAGGTAAAATGAACAGTCAGGTTGTCAGTATAAGCACATTACTGTTTTCAGTATGAAGTTACACTGCCCAGGGCCCGTAATGATAAGGGGCCCGTTTAGGTCAGGCGTATTGTATACAGAAGTGGAAGAGAGAGCACCACTAAATTCTAATCCGTATGCATTGCATACACACAGAAATTACTGTTACAGTGTACTTATGGAGCCCGATGAGTGAATTGCGTAATTTCCGGTGAGAAAGAGCACTGGCAAACAGTCTTCGCTACATTAGGTTACTTAATCTGGTGTCACTCTGAGCTAGAATTTATGGTCAGCGACTGAGTGTAAGGTCAATGAGTCGGATGCGAGTTTTGCAACTGTGAAATACTTTCCTACTTTATAGAAGCGAACATTAAATTTGAACTAATATTGCAGAAAATTTTGTACTTGGATAGCTTAGAATGAAAATCTTTCTGTTTATTGCAAAGGAAAACAATTGTTTTTCTACAACGTTTTCTGTCATACACAACTTGAAACAGGTCATGTCGACCAAATCAAATGGAAGAACTGACAGCAATGTATATCGGAAGGCAGTAAGATCTCTTGCCTTTTGGTTTGTCAGTACTCGATAGCCATTTCTAGGCGCAAGTAGAGGCAGTGCGTTTTTGTTATCAAGCAACGTCTTCATCAATTACTTTAGTTTTAATGTAATCTACAAGTAATTGCTGATGTTTGATATTAACATGAAGAGGATTCCGTAGACACGGAGAGAACCTGTTCTTGGGAAACTTTTTCTATAGTGACCAAAAGGCATCACATAATCTTCAAGTACAGTGTTCCAGCAGCGGTATGAAGAAAATGATGGTAATAATGACGGTAATAATCGAATTATCCGGTAACTTCACACTTCCCAGTGGATTTTCTCGAACTAAGAAATTTGCTGAATTTGTGAAAATTTCAAAAAGGTTTCACATCGAGCCAGTGATGCCTAGAAGAGTCTTTATATCCTGCTGACATGAGAATAGAATAATCTCCGCTTCAGAACCATGATTTTACTTAACCATTTAATAGACTCACGTTTTTTCCACTGTGACTAATTTTGTAAGCTAAGCACATCATCTGTTACAGCACACTCCTGGGGCCGAGAAATGTGGCCACAATGGTCTGGCGGAACGAATTATGACAGGTGCAATGTGCGGGTTCAGGCGTTTACTTTTAAGAGGCACAAACAGATTAACTTTACCCCTGGCAACATCAAGAGAAAGACATTATATTCCAGAATCCGCATTAAACATCACGTTCCTTCATTACCAACTGGGCAGAGCCGGTTTACGTTGGGAAATAACATAGCGGAAGTCATGGAAAACAGAGATAGAATCGCCAGTTAACCTACTTACACTAGAAAATTTTATTTTATTTTATTTAATGAACCGATAGCCATTTAAAGGAACAGGGCTCTTACTTTACTTGTACTTGATTGAACTAGAGACGTTGAAAAATTTGGTTCAAATGGCTCTGAGCACTATAGCACTTAACATCTATGGTCATCAGTCCCTTAGAACTACTTAAACCTAACTAACCTAAGGACAGCACACAACACCAAACCATCATGAGGCAGAGAAAATCCCTGACCCCGCCGGGAATCGAACCCGGGAACCCGAGCGTGGAAAGCGAGAACGCTACCGCACGACCACGAGATGCGGGCGAAAAACTTGGTGCTGGACTGTGATTCGAATTCGTATCTCCTCTTTCGAGGTTCTGAATCTCTCGGAACAGTATAGTTCAATCATATCGTTCCTTTTCTCAAGACTGTAATCTTCTCTAGGTCTCCTCCAAAGGTAAGTATGTGGGTCCCAATGCTGATGCAGTACAAAAATATTCATAATTTCATTTCAAGCACTATCACGTGTATACTGGCCTGCTAGTGAAAATTAACGTACATTTTTAATGTCTGTTCATGTCTTGCCAACAATCGCAATAGGTGTCGTTATTTCTGGTCAAACACGCACACATCTTTCTATTGGTGAGTAAGCAACTGATACTTAAGCTATATTCGTGGATGCACGGTAGGCCTGCAGTTCGATTGTCGTTTAGGCACAAAAGTTTGTAACCTCATATGAGATTCAAACACCTAGCAGCTGATAAGAAAAACCGATACGGAACATTTGATTTGACTTAGTTAACAATCAGACAACGTGTTAAGTTCGTATCTCCGCCACAGAACTTCACATCATGCACTTCATCTTTAAATGCATGCACACTTTCTTACCTCAGAATAGACGGATATCAGACATCTTTCGTGGTTAGTTAACAGGGGCGAAAGGGTCTTGATAGATGTCCCAATTTATTACAAAAACTGTCGTCTTTTATTTTCAAGTTTAGATTTGGTTACTGGTATTAGCAAAAATTTCGGTAATTCATGACTCTTCATGGATAGTCATCAATATGATATGATTAGATTAAATTACATTAGATTAATTCTTGTTTCATAGATCATGAATACGATATTTCGTAATGATGTGGAACGTGTTATTTTAATGAATGATTTCTTTACATACCATGATTCAATTTCTTTACAATTTTTTACTCTCTCTCTCACTCTCATTCTTTTCGATTTCTCTCTCACTCTTTCTGTCTCTCTCTCTCTCTCTCTCTCTCTCTCTCTAAAAACAATAATGAGAGTTACTGATTTATGACGCTTGGTTTGCTGTCAGTTCTGAGTATTATTAGTAACTACGCTTCAGTCCCTAAACCTAGTTACAGAAATGCGAATCAGACGCATTACGTATTCCAAGCCGTTGCAGCCGCTACTTGGAGACACCAGCTATGGTCACTTCCCAGTCCGCTGTAATATCACATCGGTTCGTCTTCTTCCTGCTGGTGTTGTAACTGAGATTTGGCAACATGGCAATGTATGTTTGGCAACTCTGTGATCGACGAGTTACTTCCTGGTGTGCACGGAATTAAGCCTCAAAGTTCACTTGATTTTACCTGTCACTTCCACTGAATAATCTGAGTTATCATCGCTTGAGGTGTAAAAAAAGATTGTAAATTTACGGTTTTCAGCCAAGGAAAGACGTTGCACGTGGCAATCGCAACTAATCTCGTCCTTCAAATAGCGGTTTCCGAGTGCTAGCTGCTATTGGTCTCGTAAGAGGAACTTCAGACACATACTTCTTCGCCAGCTCTGTGGTAACGTGCTGACATGTGAAACAGGGTCTGATATGGTTCGCACTTCCAGTCTCACTGAGTAGACCGTTTTTATCCCTTCTGTGAAAGAGCTACAAACAGTCAGATCAAACATCGACAAGGAAATCGTAAGAAAATACTTTCGACTCATAGTGCAATGGTGAAAAACTTACAATGGTGCAAAACAGGTAACGCCTCTTTCCGCTGCTGACAAGGAAATTTTGGGTTTCTAGGAGTACATAACTTTATTTATGAAATGCAACATTTGCATACATCTTGAGTATGACACAACATACCAATTAAACACAGACCCAATCAAAATCTAAGTGACTAGTATTTTACCAATTCGTGACGAAAGAGGCACACCTGTGTACAGGTACTCAGTTTTATTAAAACAGACTTTCGTCGTAAGTTTATCGTGGGTAGTTTCATTTCATTTTTTATAGTACAGTTCACAATTTTCGTAAGGTATCCTTTAATGTCGTTAAAACAATAATAAACATGAGAGAGAAATTAATCATCAACGATATATGCGAATTCTCTGATGTTATCTATAACAGTCTGAAAATGCACATGCAGTTTATTGATTACATGCATGTAGAAAACTTGTTCCGAGTTAAAGCTCTCAAACAATGTTTGAAGAGGAATAAAATGCCACTACCTGACGACAGCTAATGTAGAAAATACTTTTCCGCGTATTTTAGCACGATGCGCTCTACCCATACATAATACAAAAGTTTCGAGACGCATCTACTGTCTGGCTGTCTGCCAAACCTGAAATGAACAAAATGTCGCAGAAGTTAGCCCTTTTCCACATACGAGTACTTTGGGTTAAGAAGTTGATAAATTTAGCAGACAGCAGAGTAGCAGAGTTGCGTTTTAAGAAATACAGCAGTGAATGTACTCGAACTCGCGACATCTCATCTACCGGGCGCAATACTTACCATTACGCATTTTTTTTTTTTTTTTTTTTTTTTTTTTACTTTAGGACCTCCCTTCTCCCCTCACAGCCCTTCCAAACGCTCACCTTGTTTTGCCTTCTTCTTCGGCTAGCTTCTTTGCTTTTGTCGTTTCTATTATTATTATTATTAAGAGTCCATCCTTCTACCACCTTTTTTTTACTTTTTTATTTTATGTACTTTTTATGTTTTTGATGCCAAATCCTCATTTTTTTTACTTTTTGCGAGTGCTCGGCCACTTTTTCGTTTTTGGTATTTTTTTTATTTTATTATTTTTTTTTTAGTTTGGCTTGTTATTTTTTTTCTTTAAGCTGGATGCCTAAATTACCTTAGCTAACATAAATGAGAATAAATATTTCTTCTTAATATTAATTAAAGGTTATGAATCTTCCTCTTGCTAATGGAAAGACAAGTATATTAAAATAAACTGATACGTGAAGTCTCTCATCTTTATAAGGAAAACATAAAACCTTGCATCCCCTTGAAAAACGTTTTTTAGAACTTAAAACTTCTCTGCGTATGGCATAAGAGGATTAAAAAAAATAAAATACCTAAAACTTGATGTCTAATTTCTACAGGAGGATGCAGTCCGGTGAGTCTTGCCACGGACTTGATTTCTTTTCTGTAGCGTCTCGTGAAAGGATCGATGACATTCCGGTTCCAGTTAACTGTAATCGTGCAAGGCTGACATCTCTGAATTCCGTACCAATCTTAATCTGTTATTGTTCTCTGTATAATTTTGTTCCATGATTCTATTTAGGAAGCATGCGTAATTTTTTGTGTAGTCTTTTGTCCGCATGAGATGATGGTGCTGAGTCGTTAGATACACCCAGTAATCTTCCTTGCTTTTAATTTCTGCCTTCAAGATATAGTGCACTGTGTGCCCTTTTAGCCAGATAACAGCATTTCTTTTCGTATTAGGATATGGGTCTGCGTCTGGAGTCAGAAAATCTGCGGCGGTGAAAGCGGTTGGACATGTTCTGTTAAGGGTCGCTAATTTCTGCTTAACTATATGCCATATGTCTCTTACTCTTTCACACACGAATCGGTATTCTTCAGTGTCAAGAAGGTTGCATGACGCGCACAAGGGCGAATTTGTGAGATGTATAGCATGCAATTTGGAATTTGTTGATATTTTCCTGTTGACCGCATTATACCGAGTTGCTTTCACCTTAGAGGGTAAGTTCCGACAGTGGATATTTTTCCAAATTGCAGACCAGTCGTTGTTGAGGTATTTTCTTTCAATAATATTTCCTTCCTTAGCTTCCATCAAATATGTATAGATGTCCTTTACTCTCTTCAACTGCTGTTCTGAGAGCCTCGAGGAGATATAACTATACTCAACTAGAAATGTTTTTAGGTGACAAAGACCGGCTGGTATATGCTTCACATCTATTGGCGGCTGGATGCTTGCTGGAGCAATTTCATTCAGCAAGTGGGCCGTTAAGCTGTCGGGCATCTGTTTCCATTGCTTGCACATTCGACACACATATAAAGCTCGTGACCTGTAACTGACATCAACAAGGTTTAAACCTCCTTTCCTTGTTGGAAGTGTTAGTGTATTGAACTTCACTTTGAAAATGTTGCCTTGGCATACAAAGCTTCCAATCGCGGATAAAATTCTTCTGGCTGTTTCTAATGGCATCGGAAAAGCTTGGACAACATAGTTAAGTTTGGATGTTATATACACATTTTATCGTTTGGTTTTCTGTATCTCGTCCAGTTGCCTCATACTGTTTCCTTGTACAGATGCTCGTATACTTACAAGTAGTTTTTTATAATTGACGGCAATAGTGTGTTGGATGTTGCTCCTAAATTCAATACCCAAACATTTCAATGTGGATACTTTCATCAATTGTCCCAGATTTTGCATGCATATTCCTCTGCCTAGGTTCATGATGCCTGACTTCCTTTTATTTAGTTTGGCGCCAGAAGCAAGTTCATATGTGTGTACAATCTGAAGAGCTTTCGCCACTTCATCTTCATTTATAACCAGGACGCCCACATCATCTGCGTAGGCGTTGCACACTATTTTCTTGCCGTTTATACACAATCCTTGCAGGTGATGCGTGAGTGTCGCGAGGAGAGGTTCTATTGCTATTTCGAAAAGGGCCATTGACATTGGGCAACCTTGACGTTCGGATCCAGTCAATTCAATCTCTCTACTTAGTTGTCCGTTTATCATTATTCGTGCTACACTGTTTTTCAGAATTTGTTGAATAATCCTCACGAATCGTGGTGGGAATGCCATTACTACCATAATACCAAGGAGATACTTATGATCTACTCTGTCAAAAGCCTTCTCGAAGTCTAATGACACTAAAGCACATTTTATTCGGCATACATTTGCGGTTGGTATTATATCCCTATATTCGCATATATTCTGATAGATGTTTCTGTCTTTGCCTACACATGTTTGGTACGTGCCAGTTACAGAGTTAATAACCATTTTTATTCTTCTTGCTAATACGCGGGCCATAATTTTGTAATCACTGTTGAGTAATGTTACTGGGCGAAGATTTTCAATTGCTTTGCTAAGTGAGTTTTTAGGAATTAGAACTATGATCCCTTCAGGAAATTCTTTGGGAGCGGCAACAGTGCCATTCTTGATTTCGTTGTACATACATAGCAATGTGCTTTTCATTTGTGGCCAGAACACCTGGTAGAATTCCACGGGGATACCATCAGGTCCTGGCGACTTATTTTTAGGACACTATGCTATTGCGTCGTTCAATTCGTCCTCTTCTATTGCAGCCATGAGATTTTATACTTGCTCTGTACTAGTTCGTCCTGATACGTTTCTAACAAGATCACGCCGCGCCTCGTCTACGGTAGGTTTGGTGGACATCATATCTGAGATATATTTATGAACAGCGTTTCGAATTTCATGCTGTTTAGTGTGCCTGGTCCCATCAGGTAACTTAACTTCTGTCAGTATATTTCTGTTTCCTCTCTTATTCTCATGCATTACATGGTACATAGCTGTTTCTTCCCCTTCTACAATGTTGTGTATTCTCGCTCTGACTTTAAAACCTTCTGACTGTCGCCGCTTCAGTGCTAAAAGTTTTGCTTTAACTTTCTGAATCCGGCTTAAGTTCTCCATTAATCGTGTGTCCAAGGTGTACAGGTCTGTAAGGCAGCTAAAATAAAATGTAGTCGTCTTTTTATTCCAGAAACTTTTCTGTCGTGAGTAATCGATCAGCATTCTTCGTATTTTAGGCTTCGCACATTGTAACCACCAAGCTATGGCAGAACTGTATAGCGAGAATCGTTTCTCGCATTCTTGCCACACATTAGTAAATGCTACGCGACATTCCTCATCTTGTAGATGTGTAATGTTGAGTTTCCATATGCCCCTCGCTCGGTAAGTCTCTTGTTTTTGCAAATTTACTGTGGTGATGTACGCGGCGTGGTCAGAAAACATAGTGGGCCAGACCTCACACTGGAGTACATGGTTCTTAAGGTTGGACGAGACGTAAATTCTGTCTAGCCTGCTTGCTGAATGACTGGCAAAATATGTGAAACCGGCCTGTGCGCCATGGGTATGTTCCCAGGTATCGGTTAACTGCATTTGGTGGACTATTCTTTCCAGTTCTAAGGACTTGTTGAAATTCGGTGTCTGGTCTTTCGGGCTAAGCACAGAATTAAAATCGCCGCCTAGGATTATATACACTCCTGGAAATGGAAAAAAGAACACATTCACACCGGTGTGTCAGACCCACCATACTTGCTCCGGACACTGCGAGAGGGCTGTACAAGCAATGACCACACGCACGGCACAGCGGACACACCAGGAACCGCGGTGTTGGCCGTCGAATGGCGCTAGCTGCGCAGCATTTGTGCACCGCCGCCGTCAGTGTCAGCCAGTTTGCCGTGGCATACGGAGCTCCATCGCAGTCTTTAACACTGGTAGCATGCCGCGACAGCGTGGACGTGAACCGTATGTGCAGTTGACGGACTTTGAGCGAGGGCGTATAGTGGGCATGCGGGAGGCCGGGTGGACGTACCGCCGAATTGCTCAACACGTGGGGCGTGAGGTCTCCACAGTACATCGATGTTGTCGCCAGTGGTCGGCGGAAGGTGCACGTGCCCGTCGACCTGGGACCGGACCGCAGCGACGCACGGATGCACGCCAAGACCGTAGGATCCTACGCAGTGCCGTAGGGGACCGCACCTCCACTTCCCAGCAAATTAGGGACACTGTTGCTCCTGGGGTATCGGCGAGGACCATTCGCAACCGTCTCCATGAAGCTGGGCTACGGTCCCGCACACCGTTAGGCCGTCTTCCGCTCACGCCCCAACATCGTGCAGCCCGCCTCCAGTGGTGTCGCGACAGGCGTGAATGGAGGGACGAATGGAGACGTGTCGTCTTCAGCGATGAGAGTCGCTTCTGCCTTGGTGCCAATGATGGTCGTATGCGTGTTTGGCGCCGTGCAGGTGAGCGCCACAATCACGACTGCATACGACCGAGGCACACAGGGCCAGCACCCGGCATCATGGTGTGGGGAACGATCTCCTACACTGGCCGTACACCACTGGTGATCGTCGAGGGGACACTGAATAGTGCACGGTACATCCAAACCGTCATCGAACCCATCGTTCTACCATTCGTAGACCGGCAAGGGAACTTGCTGTTCCAACAGGACAATGCACGTCCGCATGTATCCCGTGCCACCCAACGTGCTCTAGAAGGTGTTAGTCAACTACCCTGGCAAGCAAGATCTCCGGATCTGTCCCCCATTGAGCATGTTTGGGACTGGATGAAGCGTCGTCTCACGCGGTCTGCACGTCCAGCACGAACGCTGGTCCAACTGAGGCGCCAGGTGGAAATGGCATGGCAAGCCGTTCCACAGGACTACATCCAGCATCTCTCCGATCGTCTCCATGGGAGAATAGCAGCCTGCATTGCTGCGAAAGGTGGATATACACTGTACTAGTGCCGACATTGTGCATGCTCTGTTGCCTGTGACTATGTGCCTGTGGTTCTGTCAGTGTGATCATGTGATGTATCTGACCCCAGGAATGTGTCAGTAAAGTTTCCCCTTCCTGGGACAATGAATTCACGGTGTTCTTATTTCAATTTCCAGGAGTGTAATTTGGACGTGCACCGAAGAGATGAACGATTTCACTTTTAAAAAAATCCGCTCTAGCACGTTTGTTATTGTTGCCTGACGGTACATAAACGTTGATGATGTGGGCATTATTAACAGTCACTGCAACCCCTCTGCTGTTTTCAAGTTTTGCTATTTGTGTGACACGGATGCTTCTTTCGTGAGAATTGCGGTTCCCAGCTCTGCACCGATACCGGGGTTTATTATGGCGTTGTATCCACGTATGTTTTCTAATTTAATATCTGGTACTTCCTGTAACAGTAGTATATCAACGTCAGCTGCGTATAGAAAGTCTTTGAGATGTTGTAAATGCAGGGTTATTAATGTTCAACGTAGCGATTTTGTAAGCTTGTGCTGCGTTCATATTGTCCTACTCATTACCGGAGTCAGTATTCGTTATACGAAGTGCTGTCGGTGGAAAATCCTTTTTCACATGTATGTTCAGGCAATGATGTATCCATCGTGTTCAGTTGATCTCTTGGGGCAGGAGTCTGTTCCGTTCCTCCAGTTTCATTCAATTCTTCATCTTGATTCATTTCATCCGATTCATCAGCCCAGGTTTTGTGTTGATTAGCTTTTGATGTCTCTTTTTCTGCATTCCTAGTATCAGGGAAAACCTTGTCTGTATCGAAATTTGCTAGCAGCTTCAAACTCTCGTGTGACGAATGGTCCGTTGACATGGTGCATGGCGTATTTGATTTGGCTTGCAAGGGGTCAGGTGCCTGCATACTCAGAACAGGATTACTATGTTGTTCTTCATGCAGTTTGTTGCTAATCTGCTTTGCTTTTTCTCGCAATGGTGGTGCCAGTTGTTCAGCGCCCTTATGAGCTAGTCTCCTCTTTTTATGTTTCCTCGGAGGACTGACTCTTGGGAAGGTTGCATCGTTCTCCAATACCTCTTGGGTTTCTTGCGCTCGGTCCTGTTCGCTGGCAAGTGATGGGTTGCTTTCCTTGTGGTTTTCTGGAGACTGCTCATTCTGAAGGACTATAACCGGTTCAGGAGTTTGTTCTATTTGAACAGAGATATTTGGTTCTTTTTCTTGACTCTTTGGCTGTGTTGTCACCGTCGAGTTGCTAACTTCCATTATCACTTCATTGTCGCGAGCTGCATCGTCCTGAGTAGCGTCCCGAGTGGCGTCAGGAGCGTCACGCGTGTGGAGTGGTCCAGCGGCTGCCGCTACGTAAGTTAAAGGCAATGTTGACATGGCTGGGGGTCTCACTGCTTCGCCCGCAGGTAGCTGGGCCACTCGGCGTTGTATACACTGCGAGCGGACATGGCCTGTACCGCCGCAAGACGCGCAGGTTCTTGGCTGCCCGTCATATATTGCTATAGCCCGAGAACCACAAACATTTATATACGAGGGTATGTGCTTGTGTAAATCAACTCGCAGTTGCCTGAAACCATTCAAGACGGGGAACTTGTGAGCAGGAGACCACTTTTCTGCAAATTTGCTAATTATTCTCCCATAAGGAGCTATCACGGAATTGATCTGCTCAGCGGTGATTTCAAATGGTAGCTCAAAGATACGGACAGTCCTTAATCCAAGGCCAGCATGCGTAACACGAACTTCACTATCATTGCCATCGTGATGTTTGAACTTAAATGTTCCGCCACTAGATTCAACAATTTTGTCACACAATTCCGTGTTTCTAAGCTTGACATGCTACTCACAATTGAAAGGTGAATACCTATAATATCCTCAAACGAAATTTTCACAGCTTCCTCTAACCATGTCTCAATTTCGAACGAATTCGGTCTCTGCCCTTTCTGGTCAAAAACAAATTTCAATGTGTCTCTTCTATTAGACTGATCCATCTCTCTTTCTAATATGAATCCATCAAGAGTCTGAAACAACGCATCTAACTACTGCAACAGGCGCTTAACGTACCGAGCGGAGCGCAGACGACCGCAGCGCACAGCACACTCCGGAGGTCCGCACACCACGGCCGCCAAAAGCCGACTGCTAGCCTACAAATAGCTGTAATAACTCCAGAAGTCAACAACAATTCCCCCAAAACTTCTGCCTTCCACAGCGCTGTGAGATAATGCATGTGGCCGGGTCCAGAATTCTGAGAGACAATCAGTTACACCTTTTCTTTTGCACTGCACGATTTTTTCAACAACCAGATAGCGCAATAGAGAAGCTCAAGTGGAAAGGAACACTTCCTATTTAAATTTCTGCAACCTACACTGTTGGCAGTTCTGTGTTGGTGGCAGTTACGTGATTTTATTTTGGCGATTACAAAATAAAGTTGAATGTATGCACTGGGTAGCCGAGGCAGCTAGTTCATGGTGTTTAGGTCAACCAAGTAAATGAATTTACTGAACATGCTGCAAATTGATAAGGGAGCCTGTGTGTCAGAATTCTCAGCCAGTGTGGCACAACGGCGTTATGGAAGAAAAATGAGCGACTGAGAAGGGCAGTTGGTGGTCTGCTGGGCTGATGAGAGGTTCATATATCTGTGGTCTGGGTTCGATTCCAACTTCGGTCAGTGATTTTAGATAGGGAGAGACAGATGCCATTATCTTCTGGCTACACCAGGTGAAGAAGATATAATGGCATTGTGGTCTGAAATTCACATTAAAAATGATATTCCTTCTCTACCAAGTAGACGTTAGATTGAACTACAATAAAGTCAGGAGTCGCGATACGTAGAAACTCTATCAACAATAACCTTTCTTATACTAGTTATTTTTTTCTAGTGACGAGACAAACGCTATGTAGGATCAACGGACACTTATTCAATCTATTATCTGAGCTTCTGCATGTCGATAAAATTGGTTCTGAACTGGGAAAGCAACTCATACCGCCATCAACGCGGAATTTGTTCCCTTCGTGACAATACAGCTCGGCTACAATCTGTTGTTCGTTCAAAACTGCAGATTCCTCAGCATCTCCACATATTGCGCGTGGATGGGTTCGAATCCTGGCCCGACACTAAAGATTTCATTATGTATTATCAAGGTCTAGCATGAGAACACCTATCTGCTAGTGGATAATAATTCCGATTTTTAATGTACTTTCATTCGTTGTCAACACTAACGATATTTGACGTTTTTTGGCCGGCCGGAGTGGGCGAGCGGTTAAAGGCGCTACAGTCTGGAACCGCAAGACCGCTACGGTCACAGGTTCGAATCCTGCCACGGGCATGGATGTGTGTGATGTCCTTAGGTTAGTTAGGTTTAAGTAGTTCTAAGTTCTAGGGGACTTATGACCACAGCAGTTGAGTCCCATAGTGCTCAGAGCCATTTGAATCATTTGACGTTTTTGACTCCCAGTGAGACACAGAACTATTTGCGAGATCACTGTAAGTTCAAGATGTTATTCCGAGCTGCTGGTGGAGAAAAATTCCGTAGCTGACGTCTCTTTGTGTGTAGTCAACAACGATATGTCTGGGGCTCTATTCCCAGTCAGCACTGAACTCTTCGTCATATTATTTCTAGTTCAAACATGCTCACATGTCGCTGCTGGTGCAACAAACCCACATTTAACGTTCGTTTTCTTTAGAATATAACAGCGATAGGTGCTGGGTTGGAGTCCTGGGAAGGACAAAATTAATGTTTCGTCTCGTCATTTCAGTTAAAACATCTAGCTACTGCCGATAAAATGCGATATGTCACAGTTGATTGTGCTTCGATATCTATCCGATTAGGTTCTATGTTCGAATCCCTGTCCAACACAAAGCTTTACCTCCCGGCATTTCAAATAAGTTACTTGTTAAGAAGCAATATTTAACATCTCTCGTTGTTAGTTAACAGGGACAGTGCTGGGTAGGAATTCGCGTCCGTTAAAAATGTTTGCGTTATCTAATTTAAAGTTGGTATTCGCTAAATGACACTGTCTAAAATCGAGGTATATCACTCTCTGTATGCCTAGTCAGGAATGACTGTTAGTTTCCGTCAGCTACGAATTCTTTGCTTAGTCTGCATGACCTGGGTTTGAATCCATATGCAGAGTGACACGGTTCGTCGTGTCATTTGAAGTTCATACATATTCTCGACTAGCTGCTCGTGAAGAACTTAAATTTTTAATGTCATTTTGTGTTAAATAATAAGTACGGTATGTTACTTTGAAGAGGAAATCACGAATACGACGAACTTACTACGTGCATTACCAATCTGACGTAGTAATGAGAGTGGTAACATTTCAGGTATGTCATTTATTGTAATAAATGTGAGCTTACAAGCATTAAGGACAGTCTTACCTGTGATAAGGTGTTCCCTGATATTTGTAGTATCGTAGTACTACTTTACATCTAGAGTTATTGCGATACAGAGTAGTGTTTTCTAGTGGTGGCTTGTTGGAAACATTTTCAATAGTCAAACGACTGTACCAAGGAGCGATTAGAGGACCTGCTAGACAGCTGCGTTATGTGGGTTGCATGAGAATCAGGCGAATTGCAATTCAGGTCGTTCGGATACTTTTGAGCACGACTGTACATCGCACGGACAAAACGAAGTTCAATACCACAGAAATATCACTGATGTTAGATTGGAGAATTACTAAACCATCACAGTTATCTCATTGCAGCTCATTATTAGCAATAACTAAACCCAGTGGTAATGTCTGCCTTGTACTATATGCCTGAGCTATTAATCAAATCATTATCTTAGTTCACACTAGATGAACAATGAAAACAATTTATGGTGTTAAACTCCTTACAAGCATTGGTCTGATTATTTCGCACTGGTGGGTGGACCACTCAGAACAACCTAGGAAATATACAGCATTCATATTTACAGGAAGGAAAAAATCAATTATTGGCGTTACCTTTTAGATCAGATACAAGTTCAGGTGTCTTTATCATTGCATCGTAACTGCATTAGGCCTTGACATATTGGACAAGATATCCTTCATGTAGATGACTTATTAATAGCTACCCCTAGTTGGGAAGAATATATTGATTTTTTAGACAGGACATTACAAAAGTTTTCAACTGCAGGAGTCACTGCAAACCTCCAGAAATCTAAGTACGGAAGAGACCAGGCCAAATTCATTGGCCATGTGATTTCTTCTACAGATGTAATACAGGGTCCATGGAAGAGCAATAATGAATTTTCCAAATTCAAGAACTAGGAAACAGCTTAAGGCATTGCTAGGATTATATTAATTTTTCGACGTTTTATGCCTGACAAGCTTCTATCCAGCAGAGCATTATTAAGCTCGTTAAAGTAAAATGAACCCTGGATTTCGACAAAGAACTGTCAGGTGGGCATTGAGTCAATCAAATATGTACTGGAGAATTCTGAAATCTTACACCACTCTGACATGGAAAAGGATTTCTGTTCTGTAACTGATTTTGTAACATATTACAAGTCCCTAATCAGGAGCGATTTATTTAGTCTCACCTGTGTGGTTTGGTAGCTCAGCTTTTGTACCTCTGTGTGTTAATCTAATGTATTGGACACAGTTCTTGCGTTTTCTTCCGGGTCAGCAATAGAGTCCCATGCCGTGTGTCGATTCTCCTTGTTTGTCTGTGTAGTGTAATTTTCCATGGTCTTTAGTATTGGATAGTTCATGGATAGTTCGGTTGGTTTGGAGGAGGGGCCAAACAGCTAGGTCATCGGTCGCAACGGATTAGGGAAGGATGGGGAAGGAAGTTGGCAGTGGCCTTTCAAAGCAACCATCCCAGCATTAGCCAGAATTGATTTAGGGAAATCATGGAAAAACTAAATTAGGATGGCTGGCCGTGGGTCTGAACCGTCGTCGTCATGGGTGGTTTCTTTATTAGTGCGCGCTACTATTTTTCGTGTCCAGTTACTAAACATATTTCAAAATCAAAGCGAATTAAATTCAGCATTTAGTTTCCTTTGTTTGGTATTCATTTGCAGAAAATTACCTTTTCCTAATTAATCTGGTGCTGACTAGATGCATGACCACAACCTTTACGTTCCAGTTCCAATATATCTGGTTCGATTCCTATTCGAACGAGTTTGCTTCGTCTCAGTATTCAGACTTTCAAATGACGAATTACAGTCTGATTGCTTAATATACACGATCACGGTCTGCTTAAGATCCAGGAAAAGAAGTAGCACTGTAGGATGGATTTACGTTTGTAGTAACGCCATTGAATGATATGAGGTACTCTCCTTGCGGTCGGCGAAATCTGTTGAAGTGCTGATCTCAGCCCATCGATCTCTTGTTCTGAAGACACAAATGATAAGAGAGATCATATTCTGAAATAATTTAATAATACGGCTACACGAAAAGCAGACAATATTTCTGATGTTAGTCTCAGAAAATTTAATTTTTCCCTCATTGACTAATTTCATCAGATACTATTGAAACTTTGTTTGGCACCGTTTGCTTCCTAATCACTATATTAGGATAATAAGAGTAAACAACAACATAACTTATATGTACAGGGGCTAAGGACCCTGATCTGTACTGGGTGTACTCCCTCGATATGCAGGTCAGCTCCCTTCGAACCAGATCTGCTGTGATAAACTGTGCACAACGCAAAGAACGTGAAAAGTAATGGTCCTGACAAGAAAGTCGTTAGTAGGTCATTGTTGAAATCAGTGGTAATGAATGGAATAAAGGGGTTCATCTACATACTGAAATAAAAAATAGGTGTACTTTGGACCTACTGTAGTTTATTATAAAAACATTCCACAGTGGGCACAACACATGATTAACAAATGTAATAGTTAACTCTCACACCAAATGCAGATTAGTGGAAGTCAGAATATGAAATGCGTATGTTTCACAGAATTGATAAAAACTGGGCTCTCAAAGTCCGTGGGGACTGGAAGAAAATAATCTGGTAACTAACTCGCAAAAACATCTAAACAAATCAAGTACACAGTTTCACATGAATCATGATTGTCGGTAGAGCACTTGCTCGCGAAAGGAAAAGGTCCCGAGTTCGAGTCTCGGTCCGGCACACAGTTTTAATGTGCCAGGAAGTTTCATATAAGCGCACGCTCCGCTGCAGAGTGAAAATCTCATTCTGGACGCATTCCCCAGGCTGTGGCTAAACCATGTCTCCACAATATCCTTTCTTTCAGAAGTGCTAGTTCTGCAAGGTTCGCAAGAGAGATTCTGTAAGGTTTGGAAGGTAGGTGACGAGGAACTAGCAGAAGTAAAGCTGTGAGGACGGGCCGTGAGTCGTGCTTGGGTAGCTCTGTCGGTGGATCACTTGCCCGCGAAAAGCAAAGGTCCCGAGTTCGAGTCTCGGTCCGGCACACGGTTTTAATCTGCCAGAAAGTGTCACATGCACAGTTTATCATCTGAGTGTCTGTGAATTTGTCTGCCAGGTGGTTGTAATCCTCCACTTCGTACGTTACATCGGACAAGTGATGAAGCCTCCATCATGGGCATAAGTAGTGCTTCAGCAACTTTTCCAATAGTTGGACTTCGTGGACAGCCTTAAATATCCATAGCAAGGACCCCAGGCTTTATCTCAGTGCCTGCCGCTTTGTATTATTGCACAATCCATCATTATACTGGGTGTCCTGGGTCCACACTTCGTTGGACATGGTGATGAGCTGTTTCACGTAGTCAACCTAAGTGTCATCCAGCTGAAATATAAACTGTATACCCATTGTCGGTTCACCCTCAGGATAGTGGAGCATAAATAGTTGCAATCGTGTATTGTTTTGCTTCAATGCATAGTATTCGAATGTCATGAAGGTACTATTACAACCCAGTCTCTCTGCACAGCATCAACGTACGTCATGAGCGTATATGTTAACGTCTTACTGAGGTGTTCTGTGGGTTCTAGAAACTTGTCGTCCTGCGGGCGATATCACAACATGAAATTACCCTAATCCTAGTCTCGACTGCAAGACTTTTCTAGCCGGCCGGAGTGGCCGTGCGGTTCTACGCGCTACAGTCTGGAACTGAGCGAACGCTACGGTCGCAGGTTCGAATCCTGCCTCGGACATGGATGTGTGAGGTGTCCTTAGGTTAGTTAGGTTTAATTAGTTCTAAGTTCTAGGCGACTGATGACCTCAGAAGTTAAGTCGCATAGTGCTCAGAGCCAAAACTTTTCTACGATCAGAGCCCACCACACAGGGTGCCAATTGGTTCAAAATATCTTCTACAACGAATTTCACAATCATCAGAACTTCAGCAATATAGCGGGTGAAGCAATGGTGTAGTCTAATATTCATCCATTGCTGTTAGTCGTTTTCGGGATCCTCCCAGGGAAATAGATTCAGATTCGTTTGAATGGAAATGAAGCAGGCGGGATTGTTACCAAGTGCCCTGAGGTATTAGTGGTATGTGATTCCGTCTTTGGAATTCCTTACAGTGGTTCGCATGGTGTCTAACAGATTAATTAATCTAATTCTGTCTGGAGTCTTCACGAATTCCAGGCGACTAGAAGTTGGTGCGTCGTAGAAATACCTGAGGATAGCTGGTTGTAGATGAATTAGGATAACGAGCAACCATTTCTGCCCCATTAGATCATAGATCCTCTGATACATACTCCGTTAGTTAATTGGAAGTCTCGTTTGGTCGGTTCCACTTTTTTCCATGCTTCTACTGTTTGATATTTGTTGGATTTTCCCTCTCTTCAACAGTAACGTCATACATAACGATCACTAAGGTGTTATCCACAATACTCTGTTCTGCCAATGGAGTCCTTGAAAGCCATTCGGCAGCCTTACGCTTGCGTCAGTTATTGTGAACCACTGGGACCTTATACGCCTGAACCCTCAGCGCCCATCTCGCCAGTGGACTCGACAGATCATTGTTGCGCTAATAGCCTTGGGCCAGTAGCTGCAAGTGTGTCGACCTGTGGGTTGTTCACTGAGGTGATGAAAGTCATGGATACCTCGTTTCGGACATCCTTTTGCCCTGTGTAGTGCAGCAACTCAACGTGGCATGGACTCAACAAATCATGGCAGTGAACCGCGGATTTAATTTTCAAATAATATTCTTAATAATTTACTTTATTTACTAGCGATTCATCAAGAACATTAACACATTTAATCACACTATGGAGCGTGGAAGTAGTTACCAGGGAGTAACTGATGAAATCAAAATGAAATTGCTTTTAACAAATGGGAATTTTATTCCTAAAAGCTTTTCTGTTTTTTAAGAAACAGATTTAAAATTATAAGAAGAAAGCACCCTCTAAATATCATGTTACCATTTATTCACAGGCAGGAAGAAACAAATTTTTGAGTCTATGAGCTTTCGGGCTGAGTACCTTGCCGCTCCCGTTTGACACGGCCGTAGTCACGACCGCTCACAACAACCTCTGAAAGACTACACTGAAGCAAATCTGCCACACACCATATTACCTTAAAGTAAAAGTGTTAACAATTCACACACACGGACGCAAACTATGCACCCCGTAGGAGGGATGGAAATGGTACAAAACACTAAAAATTTATATATTAACTTGCCACCGAAAGTGCAACTTGATTTTAACTTCTAAGAAAAGTCTTACAGTGAAAGGGTGGCAACTTTATATACTAAAATGATCATTTAAATAAAAGCCCATAAAATGCAATCTTATATAAAATTCTACAAAACAAGTTAAGATGCTCTACAGTACACAGATATCGCCTCTCAAGTTGATAGGCAAGATCGAAACATATATCCAGAATTAGCTCGTTACACTCCAAGCAATAAATTCGTTAGCACACGAAATACGACAAACATGACAGAGGCAGCTCCGAACGACAGACATACGCTAACTGCCTAACAAATGCGGACGAGAGACAGACGAGCAAGCTGGGGACGAGACACTGATCAAGAAAACAAGTAGAATTAGAAGAGTAAATCACACAACATAGCACCAATTACTTAACTGCGATTTCTGGAGAAGACCTGGCGCGGCACCCCAAAATCGCTCTCCCGAACCGTCCGCCTCCAGCCGCTTCAACGGACGCAGAAAGGCGCGCCCATCTCCCGTCTTCCCTGGGCCACACAAACCGACCGACTGCCCGCTGCTCCCCCCACGACTGCTGCTCCGTCGCGACTGCCCTGCTGGTGCGTCTCCCACTCACTTCCAAACACACTACGGCGGGAATACTGGCCCGGACCCAACCATGCAGAGGAAACACGCCCACTGGCAAAACGACATACTGCACCAGGAAAGAACCGAGCCAAGCTCCACAAGATGGTAACTGAAGGGGCCCAGAAGCGCTCGGAGAACCAGTTACACCACGGCGTCGCAGCTCACACCGGCCAAAGTGATGTCGTGGGTTGACTCCTGTTGCTCTCGGGTCGACCGCGAAGTCACTAACCCTCGCTATACGCCGCGACCTCACATGCGCCGACACTCAAGACCGACAAGTCTTCTTGTGTCTCAGTGCGCGACCGACAAACCGATCGATTCAATCACTCACTGAGTTCTCTTAGTGGCGAAGTGGAAGGATTCACATTTTGCCGGCTTTAAAGGTTGATCCGACCGACAAACATACTAGCACTCCGACCGACAGACATACACTAACCGCCTCATAAATGCGGACGATAGACAGACCCAGATTGACTCTAGACTCACCCAGACTGACGGACTGGCGAGCTCATAGCGCCCCTTAAATGCACGTGAATAGACAACCTTTCCCCTTTCCCACCAAAGCTGCGATTGCCACAGCGCCACCACCGCCAGAAACGGAGGACGACTGCTTCACATTACGCGCTGCGGAGCGCTCTTCGAAACCGCAATTTTTACTACGGCTGAGGCAGAAATTTTGAGCCATGGTGCATCTATAGCCGTCCGCAATTGCGAAAATGTTGCGTGTGCAGAATTTTCTGCGCGAAGTAATCTCTCGCAAAATATATTGTAAATGCTAGCGGGGATTCATGTCGGGCGATCTGGGTGGCCAAATCATTCGTTCGAATTATACAGAACGTTCTTCGAACCAGTCGCGAACAGTTGTGACCCAGTGTCATGGCATACTGTCATCCATGAAAATTCCATCGTTTTTTGGGAACATGAAGTCGATGAATAGCTGAAAATGGTTTCCAGGTAGCCGAACATAACCATTTGCAGTCAATGATCGGTTCAGTTAGACCAGACGACTCGGCCTATTTCATGTAAACGCAGCTCATACCATTATGGACCTACCACTGACTTACATAGTACTTTGTTGACAACTTGTGTCCATGGCTTTATGGAGTCTGCGCCACGCTCGAACCCTATCATCTGCTCTTACCGACTGACATCGGGACTCATCTGACCTGGACACAGTTCTCCAGTCGTCTAGGGCCCAACCTACATGATCAAGATCAGGATAGGTGCTAGCAGGCGATTTTGTGCTGTTACTAAAGGCAATCACGTCGGTCATCGGTAGTCCATCAACCCCAAATTTAGCTGCACTGTCCTAACGAATACGTAAGTCATACGCTCGAATAGATTTGTGAGGTTATTTCACGCCGTGTTGCTTGTTTTTCAGCACTACCAGCTCCGCAAACGCCACTCCTCTCGGCTACTGCGTTGTTCGTGATGAGAGGTGACGCCTCAAGTTTGGTATTCTCAGCACACTCTTGACAATTTGGATCTCGGAATTTTGAATTCCCTAACGATATCCGAAAAGGAATGTCCCATACATCTATCGACAACTACAGTTCCTGCCGTGGGTCCATAATCACTTCATAAACCTTTTCACGTTAATCACCTGAGTGCACATGACAGCTCCGGCAATGTGCTGCCTTTTATACCTCGTATACGCGATACTACCACCTCCTGTATATGTACATATCGCTATCTCATGACGTTTGTCACTTCGGTGTAATAACTGACACACCAGTGGATTGAGCAGCGAGGATAACAGAACTCAGCTGTTCACGGCACAGCACCGCTATAACCGCGTTGTAAGTGTGGCGGTATCATCACACCAGGCTAATTCTCTTGGTCTGGCAAAGTGCCTAGGCGCTGGAATTTAGCGCAAGAAGTGGGCACC
The DNA here is from genome assembly GCF_023864345.2 of Schistocerca serialis cubense. Taxonomy (NCBI): domain Eukaryota; kingdom Metazoa; phylum Arthropoda; class Insecta; order Orthoptera; family Acrididae; genus Schistocerca; species Schistocerca serialis. The sequence continues at coordinate 726,706,603 of NC_064642.1, forward strand.
AGAAGCTTATAAATAAGTCTGGATTTTAAGGCAGGGATCACTCGTCATCGTCGGAAGAAATCTGTACCGCCACAGCGCCACAGCAGTGATGGACAGCCAAATGGTTCAGCCAGCTGTAGCCAAGGATTCAAGACTGGACTACCCCTGCAGTCGTCATTTGGTTCATCATTGGACTGGGTATCACAGCCCTAGCAAATGGCTCTCAGCACTATGGGACTTAACATCTTAGGTCATCAGTCCCCTACAACTTAGAGTTACTTGAACCTTACGAACCTAAGGACATCACACACATCCATGCCCGAAGCAGGATTCGAACCTGCGACCGTAGCAGTAGCGCGGTTCCAGACTGAAGCGCCTAGAACCGCTCGGTCACCGCGGCCGGCCATAGAGCTACCGGTCTGCCCCCTGCACACAACACCAGCCGCCAGCTGACCGCTGTCTCAGGGTGGCGACTTGTACTCCTCGCGCAGCTGCCTTCTTGTTCGTTCGCAGTGACGCGAGAGGGATGAGAAGCCACAGAGCCGCCGAGCCTAGGCGTCGCCGGTGGGAGTAGCGCAGGCGATGCCACCGCGCCCGCTTGGGGAGCCGAGGGGCCCTCTCCCAAGTGGCTCGCCATCGCAGCATATCTCGGCGCAACGTTGACGTCAACGCCAGTGGCTTACAGGACGCCGGCTTCAGTAACGTGAGGTGACAACTCAGCAGGAGGAGGAGGCGGAATCCGCTTCCTGTCCATCGGCCTAAGTCAGGGTCACCGAAGAGGGGCCTACCTACCTCACTACGTCGTGAACCAATGTCAATAAATTTCTTTGTAATTGTTAAGATCGTTTGACCTAAGCTCCACGGCCTGTCATCACCACTCACTCATCCCCCAGTGTTCGAAGCACGCTACAGAGTGTTGCATGGAGCGCTGACATCACAGCAATCATCAGTGGATAGTTGCCACTCCCGCATCATCCAAGTCGCAGCCCACTGTATCATAGGGTGAGCGAGGCAGCTTTTGCTCTAGTGTGGTGATAGTCCTGTGGCCTAAGTTACGTGAGGACTAACTTTACAAGAAAAAGATTGAGTTGTCGCAATTTAAGGGGAATTACAGAGAGGAGTGTCTGGTGCCTGTGTATTTTACTCATTGTAATTTGCTTGGGCACTCTGTCCCATGTGCTGAATCGGCAGGAGTGAATTACATTTCATGTAATCGCTTAGGAGCTTGCGCAGTAGTAACATTGTTACCATCAGATCACCGAAATCAAAGGGCGTCAGGCTTAGCTAGCACTTGGATGGGTGACTGCCCGGGCCTACGCTGTTGGTTAGTGGCATGCTCTCAGTCATTGTGTATGGCTAGGCCCACCCGCCGGGCAGGCCGTTCGCCGTGTGCCTGTCTTTCAGTTTGACGCCACTTCGGTGACCTGCCATCGATGAGGATGATGGGATGATGATGACAGCACAACACCCAGTCCCTGGGCGGAGAAAGTGACCCGATCCGGCCGGGAATCCAACCCGAGCCCAGAAGATTGACAATCTGTCATTCTGACCATTCAGCTACCGGGAACGTTAAATCAGTAAGTGGATCGAAATAGCATATCCAGACACTCTGGGATGATAATGGCATTGAAACAGAGGATGACACGCGTAAAGCTGAAATACTAAAAACCTTTTTCCAGAGCTGTTTCACAAAGGAAGACCGCACTGCAGTTCCTTCTCTAAATCCTAGCAAGAACGAAAAAATAGCTGACATCGAAATAAGGGTCCAAGGAATAGAAAAGCAACTTAAATCACTCAACAGAGGAAAGGCCACTGTGCCTAACGGGATACTAATTCGATTCTACACAGAGTACGCCAAAGAACATGACCCCCTTCTAACAGCCGTGTACTGCAAGACTCTAGAGGAACGTAACGTTCCAAATGATTGGAAAAGAGCACGGGTAATTCCAGTTTTCTAGAAGGGTCGTCGAGCATATGCCCAGAACTATAGGCCTATATTTCTGACATCGATCTGTTGTAGAATTTTAGAACATGCTTTTTGCTCGCGTGTCATGTAGTTTCTGGTAACCCAGAATCTACTGCGTAGGAATCAACATGGATTCCGTAAACAGCGATGGTGTGAGACCAAACTCGCTTTATTTGTTCATGAGACCCAGAAAATATAAGGTACAGGCTCCCAGGTAGATGCCATTTTCCTTGACTCCCGAAGGCGTTCCATACAGTTCCGTACTGTCGCCTGATAAACAAAGTAAGAGCCTACGTAACGTCAGACCAGGTGTGTGTCTGGATTGAAGAGTTTTTAGCAAACAGAACACAACACGTGGTTCTCAATGGAGAGGCGTCTACAGACGTTAATGTAACCTCTGGCGTGCTGTAGGGGAGTGTTATGGTACCATTGCTTTTCACAATATATATAAATGACCTAGTAGATATGTCGGAAGATCCAAGCGGCTTTTCGCGGAAGATGCTGTGGTATACAGAGAAGCTGCAGCATTAGAAAATTACAGCGAAATGCAGGAAGATCTGCAGCGGATAGGCACTTGGTGCAGGGAGTGGCAACTGACCATTAACATAGACAAATGTGATGTATTGTGAATACATAGAAAGAAGGATCCTGCATTGTATGATTATATGATAGCGGAACAAACACTGGTAGCAGTTACTTCTGTAAAATATCTGGGAGTATGCGTACGGAGCCGGCCGAAGTGGAAGATCGGCTCTAGGCTCTTCAGTCTGGAACCGCGCGACCGCTGCGGTCGCAGGTTCGAATCCTGCCTCGGGCATGGATGTGTGTGATGTCCTTAGGTTAGTTAGGTTTAAGTAGTACTAAGTTCTAGGGGACTGATGACCTAAGATGTTAAGTCCCATAGTGCTCAGAGCCATTTGAGCCATTAGAACCAGGTATGCGTACGGAGCGGTTTGAAGTGGAATGATCATATAAAATTAATCGTTGGTAAGGCGGGTGCCAGGTTGAGATTCATTGGGAGAGTCTTTAGAAAATTTAGTCCATCAACAGAGGAGGTGGCTTACAAAACACTCGTTCGACCTATACGTGAGTATTGCCCATCAGTGTGGGATCCGTGCCAGGTCGGGTTGACAGAGGAGATAGAGAAAATCCAAAGAAAAGCGGCGCGTTTCGTCATAGGGTTGTTTGGTAAGCGTGATAGCGTTACGGAGATGCTTAGCAAACTCAAGTGGCAGACTCTGCATGAGAGGCGCTCTGCATCCGCTGTAGCTTGCTGTCCAGGTTTCGAGAGGTTGTGTTTCTGGATGAGGTATCGAATATATTGCTTCCCTCTACTTATATCTCCCGAGGAGGTTACGAATGTAAGTTAGAGCGATTCCAGCGCCCACGGAAGCTTTCCGACAGTTGTTCTTCCCGCGAACCACACGCGACTGTAACAGGAAAGGGAGGTAGTGACAGTGGCACGTAAGGTGCCCTCCGCCTACACCGTTGGGTAGCTTGCGGAGTATAAATGTAAATGTAGATGTAGACGGACGATTGAGGGGCTACTTAACTGTAAGTAGTGGTTCCATTCACGAAAACTGACCGGGAGAACTACGTGTGGACCACGTGCTTGTTCTATATCAACATTACGTGACACCTATCAGCTTAGGATGACACGGCGGTCGGCAAGAGCCGTGGCCCTACTGTGGCCTGTTCGGACGGGGTAACCGCTTTGGTCTCACAGCTAGACAGTGTACAGTGTCTCATGGTTAGGCAGAAGAAGCAGATTGATAGAATACTCCTTCTCTTTATAACAGTTTTATTCTCTGGATTTCTCCGTGTCGTGAAAACGAATAAGGTAGAGGAAGAGCCAAGTTTACAGACACAAGATGCCACCAGTGAGGGGCTTTGCAACCGTTAAAGAATGAGGTAGCCCAGTTGACAGTGGATAATGTTGTTGCAAATAATATTGGCGGAGAAGGATCACGAAATAGTACTGTTAATGACTCACGTTCTAGAGGTGGATCCAGCTAATGCTAACTTTGTCTCTTCCTTCTCTGGCAGGGTGTCTAAGGATGCGTGTAGTATTTGTAGAAGACCTTAAGTCGTCAGCTAACGTACAGAGTTGGTCAGATAAGCTGTTACTGCAGAGTGTGAGGTTACTCTTGATGGGGAAAGCTAAATTGTTTGTAAGGAAAGCAAAAGCTTTGCATAAGTCACAGACTTTTGATCGTATGTAACAGAGTTAAGAACGACGCTATAGGAAGAATAACAGTGCATGGAATTTTGGTGAACAGTTAGGGACAGTTCCCAGAAGGCGTAGTGAAGCTGTGAAAGACTTGGCGGATAGGATTAGGAAATTGTTCACACCTATGAGTTATCGCAGAACGACGAGGTTTACAAAGTAGTGTTGCAGGAGTCCGAACAGCGAACACTCGATGCTTTTCTGAGCTGTTTATCTCCAGATAAGTCAAGGAGGCTGCCTAAAGGTGCGCCTAAAGAGCGCCGTTCGGGGATTGCGCCATAGGGTGGTGGGGTTTTGGGTTCCGCTGGATAGGTCAGGAGTCCACTACACACAGCAGGCGGCTACACGGTTAGCATGGATTGTGTATCGTGGACTGGGCTGTTTGTTAGGTTAGATAGCCTCGGGCAATTACAGAAAGGGCAACAGCCTCAAAGAGTGCGGGGCAAAGTCAGAATATGCGGGGACCAAGCAGCAATCGGTATTGTAATTGTGAACTGTCGAAGCTGCGTTGGTAAAGTACCGGAAATTCAAGCGCTGATAGAAAGCACTGAAGCTGAAATCGTTATAGGTACGGAAAGCTGGCTGAAGTCAGAGATAAATTCTGACGAAATTTTTACAAAGGCACAGACGGTGTATAGAGAGGATAGATTGCGTGCAACCTGTGGTGGCGTGTTTATCGCTGTTAGTAGTAGTTTATCCTGTAGTGAAATGTAAGTGGATAGTTCCTGTGAATTATTATGGGTGGAGGTTACTTTCGAAAACTTATCTAGGTCAATAATTGGCCCCTTTTATCGACCTCCCGACTCAGAAGCATTGGTGGCAGAGCAACTGAGGGAAAATATGGAATAAATTTCCTCAGCATGTTATAGTCTTAGGTGGTGATTTCAATTTACCAAATACAGACTGGGACACTCAGATGTTTAGGACGGGTGGTAGGGACAGAGCATCAAGTGACATTATACTGAGTGTACTATCCGAAAATTACCTCGAGCAATTAAACAGAGAACCGACCCGTGGAGATAACACATTGGACCTCCTGATTACAAACAGGCCCGAACTATTCGAATCTGTAAGCGCAGAGCAGGGAATCAATTATCATAAATCCGTTGCAGAATCCCTGAATATGGAAGTAAACGGGAACATAAAAAAAAGGGAGGAAGATTTATCTGTTTAGCAAGAGTAATAGGAGGCAGATTTCAGACTACCTAACACATCAAAACGAAAATTTATGTTCCGACACTGACAATGTTTAGTGTTTACGGAAAAAGTTCAAGGTAATCGTAAAATGCGTTTTAGACAGGTACGTGCCGAGTAAAACTATGAGGGACGGGAAAAACCGAACGTGGTTCAACAAAAACGTTAGGAAACTACTGCGAAAGCAAAGAGAGCTTCACTGCAAATTTAAACGCAGCCAAAACCTCTCAGACAAACAGAAGCTAAACGATGTCAAAGTTAGCGTAAGGAGGCTATGCGTGAAGTGTTCACTGAATTCGAAAGTAAAATTCAATGTACCGACTTGACAGAAAATCCTAGGAAGGTCTGGTCTTACGTCAAATCAGTAAGTAGCTCGAAACAGCATATCCAGACACTCTGGGACGATAATGCCATTGAAACAGAGGATGACACGCGTTAAGTTGAAATCCTAAACACCTTTTTCCAAAGCTATTTCACAAAGGAAGACCCACTGCAGTTCCTTCTGTAGATCACCGCACGAAAGAAAAAATGGCTGACATCGAAATAAGTGTCCAAGGAATGGAAAAGCAACTGAAGTCACTCAACAGAGGAAAGTCCACTGGACCTGACGGGATACCAGTTCGATTCTACACAGAGCACGCGAAAGAACTTGCCCCACATCTAACAGCCGTGTACTGCAAGTCTCTAGAGGAACGTAACGTTTCAAATGATTGGAAAAGAGCACAGGTAGTTCCAGATTTCAAGAAGGGTCGTCGAGCATATGCCCAAACTATAGGCCTATATCTCTGACATCGATTTGCTGTAGAATTTCAGAACACGTTTTTTGCTCGCGTATCAAGTAGTTTCTGGTAACCCAGAATCTACTGCGTAGGAATCAACATGGATTCCGTAAACAGCGATGGTGTGAGACCAAACTCGCTTTATTTGTTCATGAGACCCAGAAAATATTAGATACAGGCTCCCAGGTAGATGCCATTTTCCTTGACTTCCGGAAGGCATTCGGTACAGTTCCGCACTGTCGCCTGATAAACAAAGTAAGAGCCTACGTAATATCAGACCAGGTGTGTGTCTGGATTGAAGAGATTTTAGCAAACAGAACACAGCATGTTGTTCTCAATGGAGAGGCGTCTGCAGACGTCAAAGTAACCTCTGGCGTGCCACAGGGGAGTGTTATGGTACCATTGCTTTTCACATTATATATAAATGATCTAGTAGATAATGTCGGAAGTTCCATGCGGCTTTTCGCGGATGATGCTGTGGTATAGAGAGAAGCTGCAGCATTAGACAATTGCAGCGAAATGCAGGGAGATCTTCAGCGGATAGGCACTTGGTGCAGGGAGTGGTAACTGACCCTTAACATAGTCAAATGTAATGAATTGCGAATACATAGAAAGAAGGATCCTTTTTTGTGTAATTATATGATAGCGTAACAATCACTGGTAGCAATTACTTCTGTAAAATATTGAGGCGTATGCGTACAGAACGATATGAAGTGGAATGAACATATAAAATTAATTGTTGGTACGGCGGGTGCGACGTTGAGATACATTGGGAGAGTCCTTAGAAAATGTAGTCCATCAACAAAGGAGGTGGCTTACAAAACACTCGTTCGATCTATACTTGAGTATTATTCATCAGTGTGAGATCGGTACCAGGTCGGGTTGACAGAGGAGATAGTGAAGATCCAAAGAAGAGCGGCGCGTTTCGTCACAGGGTTATTTGGTAAGCATGATAGCGTTACGGATATGTTTAGCAAACTTAAATGGCAGACTCTACAAGAGAGGTGCTCTGCATCGCGGTGTAGCTTGCTGTCCAGGTTTTGAGAGAGTGCGTTTCTGGATGAAGTATCGAACATATTGCTTCCCCCTACTTATACCTCCCGAAGAGGTCACGAATGTAAAATTAGAAGGTTTCGAGCACGCACGGAAGCTTTCCGGCAGTTGTTCTTCCCGCGAACCATACGCGACTGTAACAAGGAAGGGAGGTAATGACTGTGGCACGTACAGTGCCCTCCGCCACACACCGTTGGGTGGCTTGCGGAGTATAAATGTAGATGTAGATGAAGTTGTAGATTAGGTGAACACTGGTATATAAGAAAAACTGACGTTTCGAGAAAGGTGAGGGATCGAAGACATGTATTTGAAGAGCATATGAAGTGTTCTAATTGTGGACGGACAACTCATATGCGGAGACAGTGCTACAGCCACGAAGGTGTGACTGTTATAAAAAGTAGAGGTACCCATGATTTAATGGGAATGGTAATAGGGGAGCTGTAGGTCGCCAGCGTATATAGGAGTGGTAATAGCGATGGTCCAGGGGGAGAGAAGGGTCCATTTAACATACCAAGGAACCCAAGGGCTGTCGAAAGTACTAAAAGTAAATGCAGTTAGAACGGATGAAGAGACAGAATGTGCTATAATGGGTGTGATGGATGGTAATAAAGTTTTCGATATAGGGGTGCGTGTGTTAGTGACCTCAAGAGAGCTAGTAGGAATGAAAGCTACGAAACCGTTATAACTTTTGTGGGGCTGGGGTCATGTGACGACTGGGGTCAGTGGTGATGAGCTTTCTGTCAGAGGCAATGAGGTTTAAACAATGTGCGGGAATGGTGTCTCATGTAAGTGAGGGCTACGGCATGCTCCTAGGATTGGACTTTCTGTATCAACATCAAACCACAATTGACTTTTGACGATGTGTGGTAGAACGTAGTGGGAAGGCATCTGACTGGGATAAACAGTTGTCAATGTTTGTGTGCCACAAGGAATATCTACTGCATAAAACACTCCAGTTAATCCACGAAGAGACATTCGCATGACTATGTGTCAGAGGAACTGGGAAGTCGCTATGAGTGAATGTGGAGCCTGGCTTACCGGCTGATACGTTTTGCGTAATAGAACAGCTGGAGGGTAGTGAAATATTGGATGCGGCGTGTTGTTTGGTGAAACGTAGTATTGTACACATACAAGAGAGGGATGGGGCAAAGCAGTACCCATAAATGTGGATAATTTTGACGCTGAAGAAGCTAAGTTTCTGAATGGAAAGTTATTACTATATTAGAGGTTCCGGATGAGGAAGATTGCCACAAAGGGAGTGTTTGCTGTGATGAGCCGTAGGATGCTGCTAGGACTGCGAGATATTAAAGGGTTTAAGGGGAACGGATAGGACGTGGATACAACATCTGTAGCTAGAACTTCAAGATTCGTTTTTTTCCGCGAAGTTCATTGCCTCCTACGCCAGTAACACAACACAGGATTCCAACAGAAAAAGAATCATTTTGGTATTGCAGGGTGTACCGAATCCAATGATCGGTGAAAGCAGTTTTGGAGAAATTTGGAAACCAATGGTTGGCTGACGGAATTATGGAAGTGAGTTCTAGACCCTGGGGATCAGGAACTGTTGCTGTTACCACCACCTGAAACTACAAACTATGTAGGAAACCTAATCCAACGGCAATAGAAAGCTTTTTAAACCTCGTTAAGGAGCAAGAGTGGCAAGATGTTTATAATGCCGATAACATAACTTAGATGACAAATATAATGCTTTCCTTAAAATATTTCTAAAGCTCTTAGAGGGTTGCTTTTCCTTAAAACGTTGTAAACGGGGTACTAACAGTAAAAGGCAGCTTGGGCGGCTGACTAGTGGGATAAGAATATCATGTAGAACAAAGGTGTATTATATCAAAATGTTACAAGTGCTCACAATCGAGCTACAGTAGCCCACTACAAACAGTATTGAGGGCAAAGAGTATCTAGTAAGCAAATAGAATAGCTAATTCACAGGATAAAATTAAAACCATATGGTCAGCTGTGAAGGAACTGCTCAGCAGCACAAGTTCGACGATATAAAGTCAGTTCGTAGTAACAATATTTCTGTTACTGATAAGTCAGATAAATCTACAGTATTTAACAATCACTTTCTCAGCATTGCTGGTGAATTAAACAAAAACTTAGTTTCTACAGAGAAGCATACAACTCTCATACAAAATGCTTTTCTGAGAGTGATGTCTGAAATGCTCCTCTGTGATACTGACAAGGGGGAGATTGAGTGACTAATTAAATCACTGAAGACTAAGGACTCTCATGCATATGATGGAGCGATTAGCAGAGCTTAGCAATATTTGTAACTTCTCCTTAAGGAATGGTCAGTTTCTTGAACGATGAATCTACTCAGTAGTAAAGCCGTTTTATAAAAAGTGTGAAATGAATAATGTAGACAGTTTTAGGCCTAATTTTATGCCACCAGTATTTGCTAACGTTATTCAGAAGGCTGTGCATGCATACATGGAAGAGGCCTGGAGACACTAAAAGGTTTAAGATAGATTATATAATGGTAAGACAGAGATTTAGGAACCAGGTTTTAAAATGTAAGACATTTCCAGGGGCAGATGTGGACTCTGACCATAATATATTGGTAATGAACTGTAGATTAAAACTGAAGAAACTGCAAAAAGATGGGAATTTGAGGAGGTGGGACCTGGATAAACTGACTAAACCAGAGGTTGTACAGAGTTTCAGGGAAACCATAAGGGAACAATTGACGGGAATGGGGAAAGAAATGCAATAGAAGAAGAATGGGTGGCTTTGAGGGGTGAAGTAGTGAAGGCAGCAGAGGATGAAGTAGGTAAAAAGACGAGGGCTAGTAGAAATCCTTGGGTAACAGAAAAGACATTGAATTCAATTTATGAAAGGAGAAAATTTAAAAATCCGGTAAATGAAACAGACAAAAAGGAATACAAACGTCTCAAAAATGAAATCGACCGGAAATACAAAATGACTAAGCAGGGATGGCTAGAGACAAATGTAAGGATGTAGAGGCATCTATCACTAGGGGTAAGATAGATACTGCCTACAGGAAAATTAAAGAGACCTTTGGAGAAAGGAGAACCACTCGTATGAATATCAAGAGCTCAGATGCAAAACCAGGGAAAGAAGGGAAAGCAGAAAGGTGAAAGGAGTATATAGAGGGTCTATACAAGGCCAATAAACTTGAGGACAATGTTATATAAATGGAAGTGAATGTAGATGATCATGAAATGGTAGATATGATACTGCGTGAAGACTTTGACAGAACACTGATAGACCTAAGTCGAAACAAGGCCCTGGGAGTAGACAACATTCCATTAGAACAACTGACAGCATTGGGAGAGCCACCCTGATAAAACTCTGCCATCTGGTTAGCAGGATGTATGAGACAGGCGAAATACCCTCAAACATCAAGAAGAATATAATAATTGCAATCCCAAAGAAATCTGGTGTTGACAGGTGTGAAAATTACCGAACTGTCAGTTTAATAAGTCACGGCTGCAAAATACCAAAACGAATTCTTTACAGACGAATGGAAAAACTGGTAGAAGCCACCCTTGGGGAAGATCTGTATGGATTCCGTGGAAATGTTGGAACACGTGAGGCAATATTGACCCTACGACTTATCTTAGAAAATAGATTAAGGAAAGGCAAACCTACGTTTCAAGCATTTGTAGACTTAGAGAAAGCTTTTGACAATGTTGACTGGAATACTCTCTTTCAAATTTTGAAGGTGGCAGGGATAAAATACAAGGAGAGAAAGGCTATTTACAATTTGTACAGAAACCAGATGGCAGGTACAAGAGTCGAGAGACATGAAAGAGAAGCAGTGGTTCGGAAAGGAGTGAGACAGGATTGTATCATATCCCCGATGTTATTCAATCTGTATACTGAGCAAGCAGTAAACGAAACAAAAGAAAAATATGGAGTAGGAATTAAAATCCATGGAGAAGAAATAAAAACTTTGATGTTCGCCGAAGACATTGTAATTCTGTCAGAGACAGCAAAGGACCTGTAAGAGCAGTTGAACCGAATGGACAGTGTCTTGAAAGGAGGATATAAGAGGAACATCAACAAAAGTAAAACGAGGATAATGGAATGTAGTCAACTTCGGTGATGCTGAGGGAACCGGCCGAAGTGGCCGTGTGGCTAAAGGCGCTGCAGTCTGGAACCGCTAGACCGCTACGGTCGCAGGTTCGAATCCTGCCTCGGGCATGGATGTTTGTGATGTCCTTAGGTTAGTTAGGTTTAACTAGTTCTAAGTTCTAGGGGACTAATGACCTCAGCGGTTGAGTCCCATAGTGCTCAGAGTCATTTTTTGATGCTGAAGGAATTAGATTAGGAAATGAGACACTTAAAATAGTAAATGAGATTTGCTATTTGGGGATCAAAATAACTAATGATGGTCGAAGAGAGAGGATGTAATACGTAGACTAGCAGTTTCAAGGAAAGCGTTTCTGAAGAAGAGAACTTTGTTAACATCGAGTACAGATTTAACTGTCGGGAAGTCATTCCTGAAAGTATTTCTATGGAGTGTACCCATGTATGGAAGTGAAACACGGACGATAAATAGTTTGGACAAGAAGAGAATAGAAGCTTTCGAAATGCAGTGTTACAGAAGAATGCTTAAGATTAGATGGGTAGATCACTTACTAATGAGGAGGTATTGAATAGAATTGGGGAGAAGAGAAATTTGTGGCACAACTTGACAGAAGAAGGGATCGGTTTGTAGGAGATGTTCTGAGCCATCAAGGGATCACCAATTTGGTATTGGAGGGCAGCGTGGAGGGTAAAAATCGCAGAGAGAGACCAAGAGATGAATACACTAAGCAGATTCAGAAGGATGTAGGTTGCAGTAGGTACTAGGAGATGAAGAAGCTTGCAGAGGATAGAGTAGCAAGGACAGCTGCATCAAACCAGTGTCTGAACTGAATACCATAACAATAACAACATGTATGTAAGGATAATTGATCATTTGTATCACATAATTTGCTGTAAAATGTTCAGTTTGGCTTTAGAAGAGGCTTAATAGCTGAACAACTCATTTCTATGTGAGATACTAGATTGATTAAACAACAGGTTTTGAACGCTAGGCATATTTTTTGATTTAATTAAGACATTTTATTGTGTTAATGACAAAATATTGCTCCAGAAGTTGAACCATTATGGAATACAGGGCGTAGCTCACTATTGATTTGCCTCTTACTTCAACAACAGAAAGCAAAAGTTAATTATTCACAGTGCTGAGAATAGCTGTGATGTGGTATTTGGGTGGGGTACAGGCTAATGGGGAGTGCCCCAGGGATCAGTGTTGGGGCCATTCCTGTTTCTTGTTAATACAAATGATATCCCCTCTTATAAGACAGTTAATTCTGAAATATTTCTGCTTGCTGATGACACTAGCTTGGTAGTAAAGGATGTTGTTTGCAATATTAGCTCGGTTTCAAATAAAGCAGATGATGATATAAGTTTATGGCTTGTAGAAAACGAACTTTACAGTTTATAGCACACAATTCAACAAACCCCAACGTTTGAATTTCACAAAATGGGCATATGATTAGTGACACTGAACAGTTCAGATTTCTAGGTGTTCAGATAGGTAGTAAACTGAGCCGTGCTGCGGCTCGCGTTGGTGCTGTTTGTAGATTTCCGCCTTCTGTTGGAGGCCAGACGGTATCGTTTAGTTGGAATGGTGGCAGTTGTCTTCTTCTCGTGTTGACTGGCGCCACTCGGTTTCGCAAGCGTTGTCGGTCCGCTAGTGGCAGCAGCGGCGTTTATCGATATGCAGTAACTGTTGCTCCATCTTTGGTGTGACGTCATTGTTTCTCCGGGTCGTGTGAGTTGGCCAGTTCGGTTGGGACTCAGGAGGAGCCAGGTCCGCGCAGTGCCATAACACGCCGGGACCGCTGGCAGCACGCAAGGGCTGCCGCATGGAAGGGCTGTGGTCACGAGGGTGCACGACCTCGCAGTAAACCGGATCCAGCATTCTTTAAGAAGAGTGCATGTGAATCAAAGTAGAGAAGCCTCCACCACTGTGACATCTCGCGATTCTCCAGTGACTGGGGTTCGTGTTGCTGCTCGTAGTGTCGCCGAAGCGAAGACCAGCGAGTGGAGTGCTTGGGGAAAACGGATCTGATTAGCTTTCCTCAACTTCTTATTACTGTTTACTGCGTTCAACTTGTCACTATTTGTTATGTTCAACCAGCGGTAATTTTTCTTGCCTTGTGGCCGGTAATGCCCCAGTTACCTGCCCTGGGGGTAAGTGTATGTATCGGCAGTGAACGTTTCCTCGCCTTGCCGCTGCTGTCCGGTAAGGCGTGTAGTTTTGACACCTTTCTTGATTGTAGGCCTGTTGGTGATTCTTCTACTCTGATGATAGTGATTACTTTCTCGTTCCAGGCACACTAAGCGCAGTATTCTGGGGACGTAGTGCAGACCGGCGGTTCCAGCTTTGGCGTATTGTTCCATCGTTCCATTTGGTTTATCGGACGTCAGGTAGCTTCAGTAAGATTCTCATTAGTCATTCGTTAGACTGCCAGTAGATTGAGTTACCATCTTGTGAAGTGAATGCAACTCTCGGCTGCCTATCTCATCATTCGCGAAAGTGTTTTTTGTCGGACCTTCTCAGCGGTCGATTCCTGGAGCACCGTCTGTGGCCTCTTGGTTCTTGTAAGACATGCGTGTTCTAAAAGTAACGCTCCTTCAGTCCACGCCTTCTGCGGGTATAATCTGCCTCAGTACCCTTTAAGGGACTTGTCTACTGGTCCTTGTGTTTTATTATTGAATTATTTATTACGATACTTTGTAATGCCCACATTAAAGGTTATATATGTCTAGATAATAGTTCTGGTCACCTTCTGGAATAAATCTAGCAGTATAGTGTTCAGTGGATGTTAAGGGTTGTGTTACAGAGTTTACCATCATCTTATTTCACCCGTTTGGTGATCAGTTGCATGTTTTTAAATTAAGCTTTGCTATTGTGTTTGCGGTTTACAGCATGTTTCCAGTTTTTTTTTAACATTATTACCGTTCCTGGCGTGTGAGGCCTTCAGCCGTGATTGTAGTCATTTGCCTTAAAAACCTAATTTGGTATTTGTATTTTAGTAGTAAGCCTTAAAACCTTGCCGGCCGAAGTGGCCGTGCGGTTAAAGGCGCTGCAGTCTGGAACCGCAAGACCGCTACGGTCGCAGGTTCGAATGCTGCCTCGGACATGGATGTTTGTGATGTCCTTAGGTTAGTTAGGTTTAACTAGTTCTAAGTTCTAGGGGACTAATGACCTCATCAGTTGAGTCCCATAGTGCTCAGAGCCATTTGAACCATTTGAACCTTAAAACCTTATTTACTGCCATTCCTGGCGTCTGATGCCTTCTGCTGTGTTTGTGGCGACTTGCCTTTAATATTTCAATACCTGTAATTAGTAAGTTGCAGCGAGTTTTAAACAATTCTTAATTTATTGCCATTCCTGGCGAGTAAGGCCTTCTGCCCGTAACACAGTGGCTTGATTTTATAACATTATCTGCTGTATCTGTATTAAATGGTGATCTGCTAAATTGAATCTCACTGAAAACACTATTTTTTACACAATTGTTTATTCCTTCATTGATAACGCGTGGTAACTTTATTTATTGTAGGGTCTGGAATTACTGGTTTAAAATAAATTGAGAGTAAAAGGCAGCCAATAGTAACTGATTATGGCCCCGCCCACAATCGTTACCCAATCCTGCCTTCCCTTGACCACCAGGTTTCATAAACCATGATGGGAAGACCACAATTCAGAATCTTGTTCAGAAAGTTAATGCTGCCATTTGTACTATTTGAACGGTATCTCAAGTAAGTAATTGTTCGATACGAAAATTGATCTACTTTGCTTCTTTTCATTTGATTATGTCGTATGGTAATATATATTGGAATAACTCTTTCCATTCTAAAAGGATATTTTTGGCTCAGAAACGCGTAGTTCAGGCAATAAGTGGTGTAAGTTCACAAACCTTTTGTCGACCTCTGTTCACTACTATGGGTATTTTGACACTGCCCTCTCAAGATATATATTCTTCATTGTCGTTGCTTGTTAACAATATCAGCTTATTCGCAAGAAATGGAAAAGTGGAAATGAGCGTATGGCATCATTGGCCGGGAGGCCCCTATTCCGGGAAGTTTGGTCGCCAAGTGCAAGTTTTATTTCATTCGACGCCACATTGGGTGGCTTGTGCACATGGATGAGGATGAAATGATGATGAGGACAACACAACACCAAGTCCACGAGCGGAGAAAATCTCCAACCCAGCTGGGAATCGAACCGGGGCCCACTTGCATGGGAGACCAGCACGTTACCACCCATCTAAACGGGCGGACTATTCCGAAGAATTAGCAGCTTTCACTCAGTTAACACTCGGTAGAAATCCAATCTGCATTTGTATCGCACTTCATTAACACTTTTGCACAGTGGTGTGCAGTATACTGCTGCATCCGTTTTCAATAAGCTACCACAAGAATTCTAAAATCTTAGCAATAATCCACGCACTTTAAAATCGAAACTGAAGTTTCCTCATGGGTCACTCCTTCTATTCTCTCGAGGAGCTCGTTGAAAAGTTAAGCTGATTCTTATATTACACTGTTGATTGCGTTTACTTAAACTTATGGCTTCAATTTTTTTGGGTTCATAAACTTTTTATTTTATCTGCTATTACTTTTATGTTGTAATTTCATGTACTGACACGTTCCATGACCTTGGATCTGCTCCTGAATTTAGTCCTATGCAAATGAACGTGTTAATAAATAAATAATAAATAACAACAGATGACAACGCAATTACAAAAATCTCGCAGACGGTAGATAACCTAGGCCATTGCCAGCACTTCTCGATAATGGACTTAACGAGAAGATAGACCGAACACGGTGTTTTCAGCAACATAGTAAGGCTATCTGTGTTGAAAATGCAACGGCAACATTCCAGCATCTGCTAGATAGACTGCTAAAGGGATTGAACCGCGGCAATGTCTCGTACACCTTGATTGAATAATTGTCTTCTTCGGGTTATGCAAAAGCACAGACAACGTCTGAGTTAAGTATTCAAAGGATACCGGCAACCAATCTGGAATTCTGCACTGAAAAATGTCACTCTGCGTTTGAAAACGTGACCTATCTGAACGATATAATTAGTATGGATGGTGTGAGGACCGATCTGAGTTTAACACAGGCGGTGCGAGACTTTCTGGTACGACAACAATCTTTCCTCGGTCACGCAAATTATTACAGAAAATTCGTGAAGTGATTTTGGGACAGTTCCAGGCTTTTTATGCTGTTACTGAGGAAGTAAATTGAGTTTCTACAGTCGGAAGAAGTGCAGGAAGCATTTGACGAGTTGAAAACGTTGTTAATGTTGAGCGCGGTGTTGGTGTTTCTTGACTTTAGAACGGGGTTCGTATTATCATGTTATGCTTGGAATCACTCTCTGAGGTGTGTTTGGAGCCGGGAGATCGACGGGCTAGAGGATCCTGTTGCCCATGCATCAAGACAGTTGAACACAGCAGAGAAGAATTAAACTGGGCAACACTGATTTCACTGAATGGAACTTATGAACGTTTTAGGATGCAAATTACCCAGAGAACCCAAATTTCAAGTCAGGCAACTTATCACGTTTCCCAAGAAATTACAGTTTAAGGATTTCCATTACTTGAAATTTTCAGAAAACCCTTTTCTTACAACACCTTAAGATTTGTGTTTATTTTTAATCTAATTTTGTATGTTATTTTGCCTTAGGTTTGTCAGTGTTGGACGACCTTTATGTAATGAGTTCGAGTCATTAATTCAAAGTGTCACATCGAGGGTGTAACAATTGTCTAAAATTTCCTGTTTTGCGTGCAGATAGTTTACGCCTACGATGCAGTGACGGAACGTAATTACATTTTTGAAAAAAAGCATATAATGCTTATTTTGGCGTACAGATTGGCGACCAGGACAAATCGTGGGCTCCACATAAAGTACGCAGGCTATGTACCGAACAACTTCGCAAGTGGACCAATGGAACTAGATAATATTGTTCTTTGGGGTGCTCATGATATGGCGCGAACAAAGTAACCGTGGAACACATTGTTATTTTACCTCTTGCCATCTGCCAGGGTATAGTGCCAGAAACAGGCAGAACATAACATACCCAAACAATTTGTCTGTTGTTATGCACACGCCCCATGGTTCACGTGTATCTGTCGCAAAAGTAGGAAATTTTTCCGCACCGACATCTGAAACGGAAGTCTGCAGTAGTGATGTAGGCAGTGACGACGGACCAGACGATGCTTCCAATGCTTCTCACATCCCCATACCGTTGGCTCAAGAAAAACTGAATGCTCTAGTTCATGACCTTGGCCTCTCGAAAGAATGAACAATAACACTGGTTTCCTGGCTTAATGAAGAAAATTTGCTCACACATGGTTGGCACAGAAGACTAGAATTTGCTCCATATTATTCAGAGCAAAATAAACTAGTGTTTTGTGTCCTCATCCAAAAAAGAAATTCTTAGGATAGGGCTACCTAATTATGAACCTAATGAAGGGAGACTTTTTATTCAAAAAGAGTGTCCTATATAATGGAAATATTTACCCTTCATTTCCAGTAAGCTACTCAGTGATTCAAAAGTGCCTTACGGAAATCTCGAACTAATGTTGAGTAAGACAAAATATGAAGAACATAAACGGCAAGTGAGCGGAGTTTTGAAAGTTATCTCACTCTTGCTGGGTCAACAATTACACTACTGGCCATTAAAAGATGACGTACTACAGACGTGAAATTTAACCGACAGGAAGAAGATGCTGTGATACGCAAATGAATAGCTTTTCAGAGCATTTACACAAGGTTGGGCCGTTGGCGACACCTACATCGTGCTGACATGAGGAAAGGTTCCAACCAATTTCTCATATACAAACAGCAGTTGACCGGCGTTGCCTGGTGAAACGCTGTTGTGATGCCCCGTGTAAGGATGAGAAATGCGTACCATCCGACTTTGATGAAGGTCGGATTATAGCCCATCGTGATTGCTGTTTATCGTATCGCGACATTGCTGCTCGCGTTGGTCGAGATCCAATGACTGTTAGCAGAATAGAGAATCGGTGGATTCAGGAGGGTAATACGGAACGCCGTGCTGGATCCCAACGGCCTCCTATCACTAGCAGTCGAGATGACAGGCATCTTATCCGCATGGCTGTAGCGGGTCGTGCAGCCACGTCTCAATCCCTGAGTCAACAGGACGTTTGCAAGACAATAACAATCTGCACGAACAGTTCGACGACGTTTGCAGCAGCATGGACTATCAGTTCGGATACCCTGGATGCGGTTACCCTTGACGCTGCATCACAGACAGGAGCGCCTGCGATGGTGTACTCAACGACGAACCTGGGTGTACGAATGGCAATACGTCATTTTTTCGGATGAATCCAGGTAATGCTTACAGCATCATGTTGGTCGCATCCGTGTTTGGCGACACCGCGGTGAACGCACGTTGGAAACGCGTATTCGTCATCGCCATACTGGCGTATCACCCGGCGCGATGGTATGGGGTGCCATTCATTACACGTCTCGGTCACCTCTTGTTAGCATTGACGGCACTTTGAAGAGTGGATGTTAGATTTCAGATGTGTCACGACCCGTGGCTCTACCCTTCATTCGATCCTTGCGAAACCCTACATTTCAGCAGGATAATGAATGACCGCATGTTGCAGATCCTGTACGGGCCTTTCTGGATACAGAAAATGTTTGACTGCTGCCCTGGCCAGCGCATTCTCCAGATCTCTCAAAAATTTAAAACGTCTGGTCAATGGTGGCCGAACAACTGGCTCGTCGCAATAGGCCAGTCACTACTCTTATTGAATTGTGGTATCGTGTTCAAGTTGCATGGGCATCTGTACGTGTACACGCCATCCTAGCTCTGTTTGACTCAATGCCCAGGCGTACAAAGGCCGTTATTACGGGCAGAGGTGGTTGTTCTGGGTACTGAATGTTCAGGATCTATGCACCCAAATTGCGTGAAAATGTATATCCGTGTTGCATTTGCGAATGGGACAGTCGGGAAAGGGCAGAGTACTGGATAAAAAAGGAATGGCCCCAAAGACAACTCATTGTTGGTTTAGAAAATAAAGAGATGAGTCTTACTGAGGCATCTGATGCTCTCTTACCTCCTGTCCATATTAAGTTATGGCGCATGAAACAGTTTCTCAAGATCTTGGACCAGGAACGGCATTGCTTCCTGCATATTAGTGAAAAGTTACCGGATTTAAGCAATACCCAAGTGAAAGGTGATATACAGGGTTATTACAAATGATTGAAATGATTTCACAGCTCTACAATAACTTTATTATTGAGATATTTTCACAATGCTTTGCACACACATACAAAAACTCAAAAAGTTTTTTTAGGCGTTCACAAATGTTCGATATGTGCCCCTATAGTGATTCGGCAGACATCAAGCCGATAATCAAGTTTCTCCCACACTCGGCGCAGCATGTCACCATCAATGAGTTCGAAAGCATCGTTGATGGGAGCTCGCAGTTCTGGCACGTTTCTTGGTAGAGGAGGTTTAAACGCTGAATCTTTCACATAACCCCACAGACAGAAATCGCATGGGGCTAAGTCGGGAGAGCGTGGAGGCCATGACATGAATTGCTGATCATGAACTCCACCACGACCGATCCATCGGTTTTCCAATCTCCTGTTTAAGAAACGCCGAACACCATGATGGAAGTGCGGTGGAGCACCATCCTGTTGAAAGATGAAGTCGGCGCTGTCGGTCTCCAGTTGTGGCATGAGCCAATTTTCCAGCATGTCAGGATACACATGTCCTGTAATGTATTTTTCGCTGAAGAAAAAGGGGCCGTAAACTTTAAACCGTGAGATTGCACAAAACACGTAAACTTTTGGTGAATTGCGAATTTGCTGCACGAATGCGTGAGGATTCTCTACCGCCCAGATTCGCACATTGTGTCTGTTCTCTTCACCATTAAGAAAAAATGTTGCTTCATCGCTGAAAACAAGTTTCGTACTCAACGCATCCTCTTCCATGAGCTGTTGCAACCGCGCCGAAAATTCAAAGCGTTTGACTTTGTCATCGGGTGTCAGGGCTTGTAGCAATTGTAAACGGTAAGGCCTCTGCTTTAGCCTTTTCCGTAAGATTTTCCAAACCGTCGGCTGTGGTACGTTTAGCTCCCTGCTTGCTTTATTCGTCGACTTCCGCGGCCTACGCGTGAAACTTGCCCGCACGCGTTCAACCGTATCTTCGTTCACTGCAGGCCGACCCGTTGATTTTCCCTTACAGAGGCATCCAGAAGCTTTAAACTGCGCATACCATCGCCGAATGGAGTTAGCAGTTGGTGGATCTTTGTTGAACTTCGTCCTGAAGAGTCGTTGCACTGTTATGACTGACTGATGTGAGTGCATTTCAAGCACGACATACGCTTTCTCGGCTCCTGTCGCCATTTTGTCTCACTGCGCTCTCTAGCGCTCTGGCGGCAGAAACCTGAAGTGCGGCTTCAGCCGAACAAAATCTATGAGTTTTTCTACGTATCTGTAGCGTGTCGTGACCATATGTCAATGAATGGGGCTACAGTGAATTTATGAAATCGCTTCAATCATTTGTAATAGCCCTGTATTTACAGGCCCAGAAATCAGGAAACTACTTTGTGATGATACTTTTCAAAGATAGAGTTATTGGCATGGTAATCATTCTGAGACGTTGTAACGAAGTTTCTGGACAGTAAAAGGAACCCAGTGTACAAACATTTGATAAATAAAATTCGAATGCTTTGAAGTAACTTGGATGTAATAGGAATCTCAATGTCTATATCCTACATCCTCACTTGGACTACCTTGTCAAGAATGTTGGGGAGATTTTCCACCAAGATCTCAAGGAATTAAAAACAAGATGCGAAGGCAGATTGAGCAGAACAATGATCTCTCACTACTGCTGGATGATGAAGAGGGACACACCTAGAGGTGTTTAAAAAAGGAGGCCAAACAGAAGAAGCTTCACATGCAAAAAACGAGATCACATTGAGTACATCTTGGCTTATCTAATTTTTGAATATTAGACGAATAATTTGTTTCTAAAACCTCAGTGTATGTACTGTGACAAGTATGACATGATGCCTTATGTTTTATGTGACTTCATACAAAATGGTAAGGAGAGGAGGATTTCAGTGTGGTGCAACAACTATCGAAGGAAAGCTGAACAGGAGCAGAAGTGATTAGTGAATAAGTTAACACAATGAACAAAAGATTTATTTAACCTGTGTGCCTACAATCGTACCAAGACTCATTTCAAAAAATGCGGCAAGAGTTAGAATCCTGCCATCAGAATGTCACAAAGAGGCTCCCTGAACTAAGCACGATCGATGGAGCCTGAGCCGTAACTACATGGCGTCTTCATGGCTTCCCACTGTAATGAGGCTCCAAGCTCGAGTGGGCGGATTGGGCAGCGGCCGGCCCTTCTGTATTGTGGTGGCAGAGGGCGCTCACAGTACAGAGCAGCTGGAGGTGTGGCTCAACAGGCGTGCATCACTGGGTCCTCCACATCCCTCGCTACTGCTATCAGTGGCAGACAGAAATTTGCAATTCTGTTACCAACTTAAAGACGCTGGTGAGGTTGTATCAGTCCATGACACCACACTTTGGTGTACAATTTTCTAATTTACATCGTGTTAACGTTTGTTTATAAGCAATTGGCTTATAATATGTACCTAAAATTGATGATATTGCTATTGTTAGTAATTTCTAACAGGGAATGTATTATTACTTTACTTAAAACATCTTGAAAGAATTTCATCTTCAAACCACTGCATTTTTGTATTGAGTGTTAGACCAATATCTGTACTGTAAAAAAAATCCTGACACGATGCAAGGAAACCACTTGCAGGTTGGAATTCAGCACACCTCAAATATATTAAGACACATTTGAAAGTTTGTGCAGTGTTCTGAAAGTAAAAATTTGTTTCCCAGCGTTATTCTACATGAGAATGGGTACCGCTTAGCTAGATAAATAATGTACTTGTAGTGCTACCTCTATGGAAGGCAGTTCGAGTTGGTGACAGACCATGCTGTCTTGAAGTGGTTGCTTGGTTAGAAGGCTCTGTTGATACACGAGCTAAAAAGTGAAACTCAGGCGCTTCAGTCTGGAACTGTGCGACCGCTACGGTCGCAGGTTCGAATCCTGCCTCGGGCATGGATGTGTGTGATGTCCTGGAGTCAGTTAGGTTTAAGTAGTTCTAAGTTCTAGAGGACTGATAACCTTAGATGTTAAGTCCCATAGTGCTCAGAGCAATTTGAAATATTTTTGGAACTCAGGTAGTTTGAGTACGAAGTAGTTCACAGACCAGGAAAGAAGCAAGGAAAAGTAGAGTGGCTTAGTAGAAAAATAGCTGTAATAAAAGCCCTAGGTCACGACCTTGGCGAATAGCAAACAGCTCAGAGCGCTGATAACTGAGGAATCAGTATGGCCAACAAAAGTGGTTTACTTTTTTAAAGTCAGTACCGCCATTAGCCTGTTTTCTTTTATTTGTAATGTTACATTTACACGATCATGATTTCGGCTTTACAATGCTATTATCAAGTGTTTTAATGTTATACAGTGCCTAAGATGACATAATGTCGTATTTAAAATACACTATTAGACACATTGTCTTAGGGTGTCTAATAGTGTATTTTAAATACGACAGTATGCTATCTTAGGCACTGTATAACATTAAAACATTTGATAATGGCATTGTAAAGCCGAAATCATGATCGTGTAAATGTGACATTGCAAATATGGAAACAGTCTAATGGTCTAATGACGGTACTGACTTTAAAGAAATATATAATGACTGTGGCCCCACATTATGAAAAAAAATTATTAAACGTGGTTTGGCATGCACTATGGACGATCATGTAGAGAGACGAAACTGAAAGAGTGAGTGTGTCAACCAAGCCGAAACTAAAAATGTTACGTGGTCTACGTGGAATGGATGGTCGCATTTTATTGGGCCATGGGGGATGTCAAGCACACAATCAGAGAGTGGCAAAAGATGAGAAGATGAGCCAGGAACTATATATTATGATAGTATTAAACATGTAACTCAGTGTAATATAAAGGGAGATGACAATTCTGATAATCTTGTAGGATTGGTGCGCTGTGGTTGGGAAATAAGTACAAAATGGAGTTATAGTAGAATGAGGACTGGGTAGTAGGAATGAGAAAGTAGGAGGGCTATTTCAATTCTGCAGCAGAGCTCAGCTAATAATAACGAATACACTGTTCAAAAATCACAATAGGAAGAAGTATACTTGGTAAAGGACAGGAGTCAGGGAGCTAACAAGTGGCATTACATCGTGGTGAGACAGAGTCAGGAATTATTTTCTGTTACTAGTTAGCAACATATGCCTTATTATTTCATGCACCATTTATTTCCACATAATAAAACTCCATGAATGGGACATTACGAAAGCGATATTAATTATCATGTCCTTTAAAACTCCTGCAGCTATTTTTACACCTACGAAATTTCCAAACAGAATATAACTGTAGTTGTCCTGTCAGCTGAAATTTATTATGACTTCGTTATAATCTCTGCAGCCAATAATTTAAAGACTATTAGCGATTGACTGCAAGTACAGCGTATGGTCTCAAGGACACTGTATTTCCATGAACTACAAATTAATAACTTTTGGCAAAGAACTAAATTGCTTATCATCGGATACTTACGGCTCGAATGGACAACTGGGACATTTAAGAATTGCGTGAAAATAATTTATTTCAAGGTTGGCAGTCTCTCGGGGCACGTAAGATGCAACTAAGAGATAGAAACATATAACGATAGCACAGCCGTGCTGGTAACGTAGTCAAAGAGCGCTGTGTCCAGTTAATAATTAATGACATCAATATCCACTTTCTCCATTACTTAATTGAGCTTGGCTCGTAAGATAAGAATCACACAACATCGCACAGTATGACGATCTGATTACCAATGTATTCTGGCGTCCTTGGGAAGGGACGATACGGTCGCTGGTGCATCAAGGTCGGGTCGAGGTCAGGACGAGGCAAGTGGCTGACCACACAAGAGACGCATGTGCAGGTAGATGCCTGTGTGAAGCCCGAAGGCGTAACTGAAAGAGTGTTACTTTCTAAAATATTTGTTGTCCATGTTGTGACCCGCCTACTCGTTGAATATGGGGAGCATATACCTATGCACCTGCTTTCTCGGATCGCTAGACGACAATCCAAGCAAATCGTATTAATGAATTTTTATAGTTCAATTCTTTCATCTTGGCGGCTCGCGCATGCTCGCCCAGACGCGGGAGATTGCTGCGTTGCCAAGAGAAGCAGCGCCATTGTTTAGTATAGTTCACAAACTTACGTTTAGAGGGGAGCGCGCAGTTCAGGAAGCCACCACGGCCGCATTAACCCTTTCGCTGCAACAAAAACATGCTCCCTGCATTCCGCGCTGTGCGCGATTTTGTCACTGCACTGCTCGCCTGTGCAGACACATGGTGTTCCGACTGCTTTGACACACTTATCATTCGATTTCACTAAAACTATTTGGCCCAAAAATTGGATTTTTACACATCTTCTTGACTGATACCTTCCCCCCATAAATGAGTTAATTTTGTTTCGATGTTCAACGCAGTTATTCTGCAGCATTTAATGTAGTAAACCATTGCTCGAAATTTTGAAGAGTTTGCAGAGGTAAAAGTCCATAGAGTATACTCTATGGACTTTTGAAATGAAGTCAAACGCGCCCGGTGTAAATAAAACTTTTATTACAGTCGCGAAAGACGGAATATTTCTCAATATTACATACGACACCTATGTGGTACTTAAATTAAATGAGATATTGTTATACAGTAAATTTTATATGAAATTTAGGTATCTTGTCCACATTTCATTCTCAACATTGTGGCAACTAAAATCGACCATACGGACAGTACGCTTTTGCCAGCTGATCATTGCTTCTCGTCGCTTCAGGGTTTCACATCTTTACCTTTCAGGCACTCATTTCTGCTGTGTTAGTTGAGTTATGTGACTGCTTAAATTACGCGCTAGAGAAACTAAATTGCAATTTAACCACAGCTACTCAAAGGAGACAGGAAGCTAGGGACTTTTGCGGATGGACAAGACTATTAAGTTCATTACTTTCGTAACCAAAATTTGCACAACACTAATGGTTCAGCTTGAGTTACTTAAGAAAAGATCTCGTCCGTCCCGGGTGATAGGTCAGATACTTAACTGAAGGATGGAAGCGCGGCTTGTACACGTTGGTACTCGGAACAAACGAGTAGAAAGAAACCGCCAAGAAATTTCGAAGATGATCAGGCTGCAAGCCAGGACAGAAAACATGCCGAACACACACACGATCTCAGTCTGCCCGCGAAGGCGACAATCCACAGCTGCCCCACGTACCAGACAATTTCACGCGGCAGACAAATGCAACTCGTGATTCACCTTTTTCTAGACCATGCAAGGCTTACTAACTACGTGACTAGCTGTAACGATACTGAAAACCAAACTGAGACATTTACCGAATCAAAGAACAATTAAAATTACACTGACTTGACAAAAGCTCTGGTCTTGATATTAATAGAAAGTCTAACCTAAACGGGGCGAAGAGCACACTAATTAACGTACTGCATTAAATTAACGCTGCAAGGAAGCTTTAAAACAAGCAGTAAAACTCTAGACTTCACAAGTTCGGTATAACACGTAAATTATCTCCGGCAGATGCATCAAGCCACCGTAAGTTTCACAAATCTTCACAGGTTAACTGCAGAATATGAATCATAGGTAACTTCACGCTTCCAGTTACGCGATGAAGAGATGTCCAGTACGAGATGACGGACCCACCACCGTTTCGCACGCAGACACGTCGACTAATCAGCACTGTACACCCGGCGTGTGACAAAACGGCGAGGCCCAGGCACAGCCAATAGAGACGACGGCCAGCTTTCAAAACGTTGTTGCCTCGTTGAATGCCGACTGGAGAGAGAGCCCGGTCACACTCCAAGCCGAAAAACCAAAGGCGGAACCGTCAGAGATACAAGACCAGACGAGTGTCGATATCAGGCACTCAAGTGGATCCGAACTAGCGCCATTTGCCGCGGCTCATCAGTAAACCGAATAGTTACTCTTCCCTCCGGCTTAAACCTTCGTGTGTCGCTTTGTACAGTACGTATCTACATTTACATCCACAAACCGCAAGACACCGTAAGACGTGTGGCGGAGGGTACCCTGTACCGTTAATAGTCTACCGTTTTATGTTCCGCTTGCAGACGGAGAGAGGGAAAAATCAACTGTCTGTATGTGTCTATTATGAGCCCTGATTTCTCGTATCTTACGTTTGTGGTCCCTACGTGAAATATATATTAGCAGCAGTAGGCTTGTTCTGCAATCAGCTTCAAATGTCGGTTCTCAGTTTCTTTTCAGTAATGTTCCTCGAAAAGAACATCACCAGGGATTCCCATTTGAGTTCCCGAAACATCTCCTAAGCACTTACGTGCTGTTAGAACCTACCGGCAACTAATATAGTAGCCCGTCTCTGAATTGCTTCGGTGTATTCCTTCAATCCGACCTATTACTGGTCAAAAACACTGTAGCAGTATCCAAGAATTGGTAGCACTAGCGTCCTACATGCTGTATAGATGAATCACACTTTCCTATAATCCTCCCAACCGAAGTCGATTATTCGCCTTCCGTACCACAATCCTCACGAGCTCGGTCCATTTCATAACGCTGTGTAACTATGCCCAGATATTTAAGCGATGTGACTTTATAAAGCAGGGCACTACTACCGCGGTATTCGAACATTAAGCGTTTGTTTTTTCTATTCACCAACATTAACTTAATTTTTCTACATTTAGAGCCAGATTTCAGTCATCTCACAAATGGAAATTTTGCTTAAGTAATCTTCTGTTATCCTACAGTCACTTATCTTCGACACCTTCCCTTGCATCACAGCGTTGTCAGCAAACAATCGCAGAATCTCAGACCTTAGTTTCTCCCGCTGTATACAACGTTCAGATAACTTACACGAATTCAGCCGATTTACGCCGTCGATAATCACCAATATCTCGACAGCAGGACACCCTGCCATTTTCAGGGCAAAACTGCAGCAAGTATGTTCTGTTCAACAGAGAGTAAAACTTCAGTTTCACAGAAACTTCGTAAAAATAGCACACACACACACACACACACACACACACACACACACACACACACACACACAGACACACACACACGTTGTATAGAGGCATTACAAACCAAAGATGAGCTAATTATATATAGTGAAATTATTAAGCAACCGGTGAGGTAGCATAAACACTGTCCCTCTGCTTTTCGGCAAGTGAGACAGCAGGATTTTCATGCACCATTGAAACAAAAACCACCGTCTCTGTTTATAAGCCTACTTGTTAAATTAATTTCAACAGCTTCCTTGAAAACACTATCCCGATAGCTAGTAGTGCACGCAAGAATATTCGTGTTGCAATATTCCATAGGATGACGGGAGTCAAGAGAATGTTCTGCGATGGCGGATTTACTCGGTTGCTGTAAGCGTCTGTGCCACTTATGCTCAGTACACGGGTCGTCCGTCCACAGTTCTGGTGGTCTGACCAATACACGACATGCCACAACTACAAGGAATACGGTAGACACTCGCCTTACAAAAATCAAGGTCATCCATCCTTTACGCAACCAAAGGGACCCTGATCGTAGATGGTGATCGAAAAACACAGTTCACATGATATTTCCGCAAAGAAGTGGGATACGGAAGTGTTAAGGAATGACGAGATACGTTTGAAGTTCTCTAACGCTATAGATACAGCAATAAGGAATAGCGCAGTAGGCAGTACATTTGAAGAGGAATGGACATATCTAAAAAGGGCCATCACAGAAGTTTGGAAGGAAAACATAGGTACAAAGAAGGTAGCTGCGAAGAAACCATGGGTAACAGAAGAAATACTTCAGTTGATTGATGAAAGGAGGAAGTACAAACACGTTCCGGGAAAATCAGGAATACAGAAATACAAGTCACTGAGGAATGAAATAAATAGTAAGTGCAGGGAAGCTAAGACGAAATGGCTGCAGGAGAAATATGAAGACATCGAAAAGGATACGATTGTCGGAAGGACAGACTCAGCATACAGGGAAGTTAAAACAGCCTTCGGTGACATTAAAAGCAACGGTGGTTGCATTAAGAGTGCAGCGGGAATTCCTCTGTTAAATGAAGAGGAGAGAGCAGATAGGTGGAAAGAATACATTGAAAGCCTCTATGAGGGTGAAGATTGGTCTGATGTGATAGAAGAAGAAACAGAAGTCGATTTAGAAGAGATAGGAAATCCAGTATTAGAATCGGAATTTAAAACAGCTTTGGAGGACTTACGGTCAAATGAGGCAGAATGGATAGATAACATTCCATCAGAATTTCTAAAATCATTGGGGGAAGTGGTAACAAAACGACTATTCACGTTGGTGTGTAGAATATATGAGTCTGGCCCGCATCTCGTGGTCGTGCGGTAGCGTTCTCGCTTCCCACGCCCGGGTTCCCGGATTCGATTCCCGGCGGGGTCAGGGATTTTCTCTGCCTCGTGATGGCTGGGTGTTGTGTGCTGTCCTTAGGTTAGTTAGGTTTAAGTAGTTCTAAGTTCTAGGGGACTTATGACCACAGCAGTTGAGTCCCATAGTGCTCAGAGCCATTTGCACCATTTTTTTTATATGAGTCTGGCGATATACCATCTGACTTTCGGAAAAGCATCATCCACACAATTCCGAAGACGGCAAGAGCTGACAAGTGCGAGAATTATCGTACAATCAGCTTAACAGCTCATGCATCGAAGCTGCTTACAAGAATAATACACAGAAGAATGGAAAAGAAAATTGAGAATGCGCTAGGTGACGATCAGTTTGGCTTTAGGAAATGTAAAGGGACGAGAGAGGCAATTCTGACGTTACGGCTAATAATGGAAGCAAGGCTAAAGAAAAATCGAGACACTTTCATAGGATTTGTCGACCTGGAAAAAGCGTTCGACAATATAAAATGGTGCAAGCTGTTCGAGATTCTGAAAAAAGTAGAGGTAAGCTATAGGGAGAGACGGGTCATATACAATATGTACAACAACCAAGAGGGAATAATAAGAGTGGACGATCAAGAACGAAGTGCACGTATTAAGAAGGGTGTAAGACAAGGCTGTAGCCTGTCGCCCCTACTCTTCAATCTGTACATCGAAGAAGCAATGATGGAAATAAAAGAAAGGTTCAGGAGTGGAATTAAAATACAAGGTGAAAGGATATCAATGATACGATTCGCTGATGACATTGCTATCCTGAGTGAAAGTGAAGAAGAATTAAATGATCTGCTGAACGGAGTGAACAGTCTAATGAGTACACAGTATGGTTTGAGAGTAAATCGGAGAAAGAATAAGGTAATGAGAAGTAGTAGAAATGAGTACAGCGGGAAACTTAACATCAGGATTGATGGTCACGAAGTCAATGAATATCTGCTACCTAGGCAGTAAAATAACCAATGACGGACGGAGCAAGGAGAACATCAAAAGCAGACTCGCTATGGCAGAAAAGGCATTTCTGCCCAAGAGAAGTCTACTAATATCTAATACCAGCCTTAATTTGAGGAAGAAACTTCTGAGGATGTACGTCTGGAGTATAGCATTGTATGGTAGTGAAACATGGACTGTGGGAAAACCGGAACAGAAGAGAATCGAAGCATTTGAGATGTGGTGCTATAGATGAATGTTGAAAATTAGGTGGACTGATAAGGTAAGGAATGAGGAGGTTCTATGCAGAATCGGAGGGGAAAGGGATATGTGGAAAGCACTGATAAGGAGAAGGGTCAGGATGATAGGACATCTGCTAAGACATGAGGGAATGACTTCCATGGTACTAGAGGGAGCTGTAGAGGGCAAAAACAGTAGAGATTGGAATACGTCAACCAAATAATTGAGGACGTAGGTTGCAAGTGCAACTCTGAGATGAAGAGGTTAGCACAGGAAAGGATTTCGTGGCGGGCCGCATCAAACCAGGCAGTAGACTGATGACCAAAAAAAAAACGACCAACCCTTCTGCTCCTGTGAGGCATAAAGGCTGCAGACCTAGATGCTACCTCGGTATTATCATCACTCACCCAGTGCAGAGTTGGTCGAGAGCGCAACGCGCTTCTAATCCGTCGACAACGTGACAGGGAGCATTCCCTTTTGTTATTTGAACATTGTATACGCCAGGAGGAACTAAGATCTCACATTGTTTACCTCTACGGGGAAAACACGTATCGTTGGTCGCAGCAGTTGAGTACGACTGAAATGTCCGTTGTCGTTTTTACTGAGGTGCTGCGTTCAAAATACTGTTCCCACATTTGCAAAAACTTATGCTTCGTATTAATTCTCCTGCTGCCAACAGCGTCGAGCAACGTGCTGACCTAACTCTTACTTGCGAAAGGATCCATTACACTCGTCGACAGTTGGATTTTGTTTTAAAGGAACTGTTTTGGTTTCGTATCGGGATTGCTTCTAAAATTTCAGATTTTTCCTTAGGATTGGGTGAACGGTGCTTTGTGGTCGCTGTTTGACAGGGAATTTCATTCTGTAACTGCCTGGCATTTGGCGAAGATTGAACGTTTCCTAGGCACGGAGTCTAATACTGTTTCTCGATGTTCTGTGCTAAATATCAAAGAGAAAGCTTTATCCATGCAAGGGTAAGGTTTAAATTTTGTACGGACTCCCAAGCGTTGGACAGTTGTTGATTTTATTAGTTTTATTGAACAGGCTCTTTGTAAACTGTCTCCTGATGTTGCAGAAGCGTCTAGAAGGGAGATGTGTCCTGTGTTCAGTGTGGCACGTCCGCCGAAGAGTAATATCACAAAGGTAGAGAGGGCTGTTTTATGTGCACTCAGAGCAGATCCGGATATTGTTATTTTACTTGCGGACAAGGGCACGGCTACTGTTGTTTTGGACAAGCGGGATTATGTTCTACAGACGTAGTGTTTACTGTCTGATTCAACGTCTCGCAGGATCGGCGCTGACCGCACGAAATGTGTTGAGAGGAATACTAACAGCCTCCCGAAGAAAGTTGCTTATCACAGAAGACCATGAAGACTCTCAATTCTTATTGGGCTGTTTCCTTTCCTAAGGTCCACAAGAAAGGGGTTCATCGATGTCCGATTGTGAGTGGCATGGGTGTTCCGCTATATCGTATAGCAAAACACCTTGCTATCCTGTTGAGTCCTATAGTAGATCGGTGAGGCCACCGTATTAAAAACTAGGAGGATTTTTAAGTAGCTTAGATGGAGCGCGTTTGAATTATTCTGATATTATAGTAAGATTTGATGTGATCTTTTTCTGCAGTCGTGTTCCTCTGTCTGATTCTTTGCAGCTGACTAAAGTTAAGTTTGGTGCCGGTTTGAGGAACCAGTTTCGACGTGTGTTGAAATTCACTAACTTTTTAGTCAACGACCAATACTACGAGTAGACATAGGGAGTTGCGATGGAAAGATCGCTGTCACATATAATTTCGAATTTTTTGTGAAATATTTAGAGAAACGTGCCTTGGTATCACCAGTTTTTAAACCTGCGTTTTTTTCGGGTATGTAGACGATACATTTATTGTTTGGCATCAAGACACTGAGAATTTCAACGACATTTTAGAACACCTGGATTCAATCCAGGAGAATATTAGTTTCACGATGGACATGGAAAAGAATGTATGCCATCCGTTCCTTCATGAGTTGGTGAGGTGGAAGGTGGATGGTACGTTGGGACGTGCTGTTTATGGGGCGCCTACTCACACTGATTTGTATCTACAGTCTGACAGTTCTCACCACTCGGCTCAGTTGGAGGGGTACTTCGTACCTTGGTTCACAGGGCCCCTGTCATCTCGCATCATGACAGTTCGTCAGCTGAGATAGCACTTCGTCTTCAGGCCGCAAGTGGCCCACCGGGACCATCCGACCGCCGTGTCATTTTCAGAGGAGGATGCGGGTAGGAGGGACGTGTGGTCAGCACACCGCTGTCCCAGTCGTTATGATGGTTTTCTTTGACCAGAGTAGCTCCTCAAGTGGCATCACGAGGCTGAGTGCACCCCGAAAAATGACAACAGCGCATGGCGGCCCGGATGGTCACCCATCCAATTGACGGCCATGCCCGACAGCGCTTAACTTCGGTGAGCTGACGGGAACCGGTGTATCCACTGCGGCAAGGCCGTTACCTTGTCAGCCGAGATAGGGCATCTCAAAATCCCCTTTCATCAGAATAGTTATAGTGAAAGAAAGGTTAGACGAGTATTGCGCTATCGACCAACTGTGCACTGGGTGAATGATGATAATACCGAGGTGGCACCAAAATCTACTGCCTTTTTGCCATAAACCTGGAATATTTCGAGCAGGATTGGTCTTATTTTGCTTAAATATCGCTTGAAATGTGTTTTTGGACCACCACCTACGATCAGGGTCCCTTTGGTTGCGTAGAGGATAACATTGGTTTGTGTAAGGCGGGTGTCTACCGTATTTCTTGCAGTTGTGGCTAGTCATGTGTAGGTCAATTTGCCAGGACCGTGGAGGATCGATGTCTTGAACATAAATGGCGCACACGCTTACAACAGCCAAGAAAATACGCCATTCCAGAACATTCTCTCGACGCCGGTCGTTGTATGGAATATATCACGAAGACACTGGTATGCATTGCCAGCTATTGGGATAGTGTTATTAAGGAAGCTGTTAAAATTAAATTAGCAAGTAACTTTATAAACAGAGACGATGTTTTTTTTTTCAGTTCTGAACGGAAGCCTGCTCTCTCGTTTGTTAAAAAAGAGAGGGATGGAGATTATGCAACCACCAGTTGATTACTGATTTCACTGTGGATAATTTCTGACGTCGGTCATCCTTGGTTTGTTATGGCGCTAGTATCTGCTGTGTGTGTGTGTGTGTGTGTGTGTGTGTGCGTGTGTGCGTGTGTGCGTGTGTGTGTGTGTGTGTGTGTGTGTGTTTCATCTTTACGGAGTTTCTGTGAAAATCGACGTTCTACACTCGCCTGCACACCGCTTACTTGCTGCAGTTTTGCCTTGAAAATGGTATGGCGTGCTCCTGTTGGGATATCGGCGGTTGCCTTCCGGTAGTTATTTGAAAACCGCAGATTGCTGCCTACGATGTCCACCAGATCACTTCTGTAGACAGACTATAACTGCGGTGCTTTCACATTTACCTGGGGCACTCCTGGGTATAACATTGTCTCTTATGAAAACTGGGTTCTATTACTTAAGAAGTCTTCGAGCCATTCACATATCTGGGAATCTTCAATTAGACTCTTTATCCTAAAATCTTATTTGCATAAACTCACTTCAGAGAACTCGTGTTCTTACCAGGACACATTTCTTCTAAATTACTATTTGTAAACTAATACTGTACAATGATTTTTTATATACTGCTTATAAGCAAACTATAATTCACACTCTCCTGCATCCTTCCTCACTTAACAAGTCATTTCTTACTCTAAACTATTTTTTAATCATCCTTGTTTCTATAAATAAACCGTTCTACTGGTATCTGATTCACAGGTAATTCAGGAGGGGCAACTCAATGCCCAACACGAAACAGCACACCGCTAGAAACTGAGACACTTACAGTCAGTATAGTCTGTCGTTGCTTTTCACGATACTGTTTTACATGTTGAAACATGTACTCCACAGTAATTTGTTCCTTTTTCAATGCTACGAATTCGTCTATGGAAAGTAAGAGGTATTGTTTTAATGCCTCATTTAGGGTAGCCAGGTTCTATTCCAGAATGGAACACATTTGGCGAAGACAAATTACATTGTGTCAGAATTATGACAGTCGTTCTAGTGACAATAACTGATAGAATATCGTACCCATTATGACACTGCTTGCACAATTGGATAACGTTCCTGCCATGTCGAAGGTCAATTGTTGTCATACTCCTGGCTTCTTTCGTTTTCTCCACATCTTGTTGCAGCGCCATGAACATTTCCTGTAACCTTCGTATTTCACTTCTTACTTCCCACACACCCCAATTTAATTTCAACGTCCCCCAATGACTACTAATTCCTACAACTCTTTGTTTAACAAATAATATTCCAGTTTCCAGCGGCTGGTTCTAGAGCATAATTCAATCCTACCTCGTAGAGATGCAGAATCATTGGGATTGCGTCACTCATACTGGGTGCTCTTAGAAGTACTCCACCTGGGAGAAAAAAATTCGTGTCGCAGTCCTCCCCCTTTGAAAAGAATGTGCGTACTCCAATCACAATCTTCATCACATGACTCGACATTCTCTTAAATCCTATCACTATAAATTATAGCGTCACTAACAAAGAAAAAGGAAAAGTCCCCAAAACACAACAGTCAATAACAACAAAATAAACAGCAGTAAAACCAGAAACTATCAAAACAATAACACACAAAATAAATTATTCTACATACTATCCACAAAATATTTCCCAAACCTAAGTTATTATTCTGTGATTTGATGAGAGTGCATTTGGCACATTCTATATCCTATATAGGGAGCAAAATAACTGATGATGGTCGAAGTAGAGAGGATATAAAATGTAGACTGGCAATGGCAAGGAAATCGTTTCTGAAGAAGAGAAATTTGTTAACATCGAGTATAGATGTAAGTGTCAGGAAGTCGTTTTTGAAAGTATTTGTATGAAGTGTAGCCATGTATGGAAGTGAAACATGGACGATAACTAGTTTGGACAAGAAGAGAATAGAAGCTTTCGAAATGTGGTGCTACAGAAGAATGCTGAAGATAAGGTGGGTAGATCACGTAACTAATGAGGAGGTATTGAATAGGATTGGGGAGAAGAGAAGTTTGTGGCACAACTTGACTAGAAGAAGGGATCGGTTGGTAGGGCATGTTTTGAGGCATCAAGGGATCACAGATTTAGCATTGGAGGGCAGCATGGAGGGTAAAAATCGTAGAGGGAGACCAAGAGATGAATACACTAAGCATATTCAGAAGGATGTAGGTTGCAGTAGGTACTGGGAGATGAAGAAGCTTGCACAGGATAGAGTAGCATGGAGAGCTGCATCAAACCAGTCTCAGGACTGAAGACCACAACAACAACAATATCCTTTTATCACTGAATTTTGACATTTTTGCTTTCGTCTTGGATTTAGTATCTTGCACTGGCGATGTCACTGGTATTCATAGTAAATCGTCTACAGCTCCTTTGAACGGCTTTACGTATACTACACGCACAATGGAGATTTTAGTAGGTTGTTCCAACATGATGTTGACATTGGAGTTTACCTCTATGACCAATTACAGTCCCTGATACCGGTTCGATTTCTTCTTCTTGTCCCTAGGTAGGGATTCTTCAATAAAACCTATTGTTCTGTTCTATGTTGAGGTAACTTACTCACATGCAGTTTCATCTGTTCTCGTCACTCGACCACTTACTTTCTACCAAACATCATGCAACATGTTTTTCAGTCTTTTAACTGACTCTCTGTTTTTCTTCCTTTTTAGGGTTCATTTTGTCATAGGATAATAGTACCTTCCGAACATACAGTACCTTGCAGGGTGATAGCCCAGTATTACTGGAGTTGCATGCAGACATGGAAAATGAGAGACAGACGTCCTCATCAATATCACGTAGGGTTGCATAAAAACTCAACATTTTCGAAATTGTATGATGACCACGTTCCATACCTTCACTCAATTGTGGGTGGGAATTGCTAGTCCTAAGTTTATGAATATATACAAAATGGTAAAGCTGTTTCATCAGATTGGACACAAAGTTAGTGCCCTGCCCTGTGATCATTGTATTGGGAGCATCGAACTTTAATTAACCTTTCCCTGTGCCATTGATCTGGTATTGCAATCATTGCGACATAACGTGTAAAAGATCTTCTACATTGAGCATATAATGGATATCATTGATGTTAAGTTGTGTGGTCCAAGAATATCAAGACCTACCATTTAAAAAGATTTATACGCCTGCACCAATTTAGAGGAAACCTCTGCTATTTAAGATCTGTGTGGTGCACGCACAGTATACTGTTTCTTATATACTATCAGTGTCTTGTAGTTCTGTTTTCCACCTAAATTGTTCGTCTGTGCATCGATGAGTTGCTATCTGTCCTCATGACCTGACATAAGATGGTCATGTAGTAGCTACAGTGCTTCATCTGTAGAAGCAACAGGCATCCTCACTTATGGCCTTCACTTTGTAATTGTCTGTAGCAAGCCTTCATGTTCTGCAAGCTGTGACTGGGTCTGAAATACTTTGTGGTCGACATCAGCTGTCTGTGCACTTGTGCTTTCTACCTGGTTTATGCATTACCTCATATCTGAATTCATTTAATTTCAGAGCTCAGTGTGTCAATCCACTTGATGGTTCTTTTAACCCCAGTAGACACATCAGTACAGCATGGTCTGTTACTACCTTGAAATTTCTTCTATGGAGGTGACAGTAGAAGTATGTAATACCAAAGATGACAGTCAAGTCCCTTTTTCTATAAGGCAACAATTTCGTCCTGCTTTATTAAGGCTTGACATATATGCCACAGGGTGTACCTTACCAACTGCACTTTCGCTGAGAAGATGTCCAACTGCTAAATTACTTGCATCACTTGGTAAATCAATCCCTTCTTCAAAATTTGGAAACATACCAGACATAACATCAATGCTTGTTTACAATTACCAGTTCCAATCTGACAGTTGGTAGATCATTTGTAACTTCGCTCCTACTTTTAGAAATGGTTTGACCACTCAGCAGTTTTGGCAAAACGTCTGACCAATTTTAGATAAAAACAACAAAGGCGAAGTAATGATTATTGCTGTTTCTTATTTGTGCTCAAAAAAATATCGTGTACTGTAGGAATTAAATGCACGTCGGTTTTGACACCTTCTTGAGCAGTTTTGCGCCCCAGATAATTCTCCCCTCTTACTGCTGAGTTCCTTTAATTCGCAATCAGTGTCAAACATATTGTACATACCCTCTTGAACACCTGCTCCAATCACTGTACATGTTTCTCCATGGTTATTTTATTATTTTTTTAACCCAGTTATGTCACGGAGACAAATCATGCACTGTTCTGGTTTTAATTCTCGTAATACTCCATTCGACAATCTTGTGAAAGTGGCTGGCACATTTGTTGGACCAAACAGTTTTCTATAATATTATTAATAAAACCATTGGACTGTAGTTGCTCTCTTGAACCAGTTTTTCAGAACTAATTCCATCTGGTAATAATTAATTTTTGATTTCATCATATTGCGTTGGCTTAAGTTCTCAAAGTCTCCATTAGATCTGGTATAGTGTATGCATCGATGATAGTTCTTGCATTGAAGTTCATGTAGTGACAGAAAAATCTAAACATTCTTATACCATCTGACGACTTCTTTTAGGATCATTACATTAGGTTCACCCCAGAGGCAATCGCTATATTCAATAACGCCATCAGCCAACTGCTGGTTGATAAGTTTCTCCTTTATGGGGTACAAGTGTTTTGGGACTCTTTACGATTTCCTCTATAGCAGAGTGTTATTTCCTACTCGTTTTCTGTGTTATGTGACAGGTGTCATCGATAATGGCCTTCCAGTATTAAATAGATCTGTAAATAACAATAACAAAACTTCCATTGCTTCTTTATCGCTTCATTCCAATTACTGGACATTTAGATGTAATATAGTTGCCTTGATGGTTCATTTGTGGACACGATGTCCCCCAGGTTATATAAGTTTGCGACTAGTAAACCCTTTGTCAGACTTACCTTCTCTATGCCAAAATATCTAGTCACTGGGACTATGTAATTCCTGGCTGTTTCCAGTAAGTGAACTATGCTTCAACGTACAAAACAGTGTGACTTATTTAGCTATTCATTGCTTTAAAATGGTTCTGTAGTATTTATAGAATAAAAATCCGCTTTTGTTGACAGTAATTAATTTATCTTACAACTGATTTCAAAGCATAAAGCTTCAGGTGCCACAGCCGCCATGGTAAGCTGGCTTCTCGACCATCTGCCCTGGCACATCCCTTTCATGCTGTCCAGGTGGGCACTGTAATAGCTGATCCTATGCTCCCATGTGCTTTTTTGACACGGGTGTGACCTTCACGACTGACTTGCTCATTGGCTACGCATATATGTTCCCATAATTACTTGGTGGCACTTGAAGCTCCAGCTTCAATACCAGTCATGGAATAAATTACGAAAGTGCTTGTAAATGAAGCAGATTTTTATTCTATAAATATGTCCCACTGTTGCGAATGTTCACTTGATTGCCGCGCTGGGTAGCCACGCGGTCTGAGGCAACTTGCCACGGATCGCGCAGCTACCCCTCGCCAGTGTCGAGTTCTCCCTTGAGCATGGGTGTGTATGTGTGCGTGTAGTCCTTAGCTGACGTTAGATTACGTAGAATTTAAGCATAGGGGCTAATGACCTTAGCAGTTTGGTCCCATAGGAACTCACCACAAATTTCCGAAAATTTCCTTGATCAGATATTTTGGCTGTACAATGATACTTTGCTTCTAAAGTTAGTACCCACTCTCACCCTGACTAAGTAACCTGCACCTCTTGGTAGTTCATCATGCTGAATTGGTGTTTAGTGAATGTGTATGGAGTTTATTTGATACCCCCATCATGACTGATTAACATTATGGCGATGTTGCACTCTTAGTAGTCATGCCCAGTTGAAGATATATTCCACTGAGTTTTATTTCATTTTTTTATTTTTTATTTTACACATCTATTTCCGTGACACAAAATTTAGGGGCAAATAGATGTGGTCAAGGAAAATAAAATAAAATAAAATCTTTATGAATCCTAAGAAGGCGAGAAGCTGTAAGTTTATCTAAACTAAATCGACAATGTAATACCAAAATTAGCTTAACTCTCGAAGGAACTCCTCGACAGAAGAGGAGTACTTACCCACGGGGAAACTCTTCAGTTTAGATCCGAAAGTGCGTGGATTACTGGTAAGGTTTTTGAATTCTTGTGGTGGCTGGATGCACTAGGCAATTGCACGCCTTTGTGACAGAGTCAAGCAGGTGTGATCCCAAATTCAAATGCAGTCTGGATTTCTGCCTAGTATTAACTGAGTGAAAACTGCTAATTCCTGGAAATAAGTTGATATTGTTAACAAGGAACGATATTAAAGAATATATGTATTGAGAGGTCAGTATCAGAATACCCACACTAATGAACAATGGTGGAGGAGAGGTTTGTGATACAGAATGAGCTCATGTTCTCTGCTACATCAAATTTCATGGTTTTGTCGTTTGATCAGCACTTTTGGTTGCATCAGGTCTTACAACTTAAACTTACAGACGCTGTGTCCTGTTGTGGCAGTAAGTTGAGTAATTACTCTTGCATCCAACTTGTGCTTTCTTGTGACACTTTGTGCTGTCACTATTATGACGATATCTCTCCGTCGCCACAATGTCATTTTGATATGTTCCTGGATTCGTTACTCTGCTTGTTCAGGGTATCACAATAGCTTCTCTGTTAACCGAAGTAAATAAATTACAATGATCATCCGGAAACAGTATTACAATGAAATTTGCCATAGTTTTATAAATGTATATAACAATTCATCTATCTGAGTAAAGAAAATAACAGGTCTAATTTTAGCTGTTAATTATCTTATATGTGGAACAGATTACGTTCAAATTTGTTTCGCTAATCCAAACAAGGCCTGAATCTGATGAAATGAAGGATCTAGAGTTATTAAAAAAAAAAACATTTGCTACTTATTTGCATAACTACCGATCTAAAATGGATACCACTGGCTATTGTTTCAGTCATTATCACTGAAGTTGGTTTGATACATTCACGTTGGGTTTCAACTAGACTGTTAATTTTATCATCACAAATCATGGATGATCTGTATTATACATGATATCTAACCCTGCCGCCGCGCGGGGTAGCCGTGCGGTCTAGGGCACGTTGTCTGGGTTCGCGCGGCTCCCCCCGTCGGAGGTTCAAGCCCTCCCTCGGGCATGGGTGTGTATGTTGTCCTTAGCGTAAATAAGTCTAAGTTAGATTGAGTAGTGTGTAAGCTTAGGGATCGATGACTTCAGCAGATTGGCTCCGTAGTCCTTACCACAAATTTCCATATTTTCTAAGCCTGCCCCTGCGGATCTTTCCTTCCTCCATACCTTCAACAGCAGTAGATTCATATATAGCATTTTTTCCCCCACACAGGTTTTCTTATTTTAAATTTGTTCACGAAACTAAAGTGTTGTCGAAGAAAGGATGTATTACGTTGCTGTAGCATAAGAATACATGTAATCATAAAACTGGCAAGAACGTATTTGCTTTGCTAGTCTCACAGCATAAATTGATTTTTTTCTTGTATTAGTTTACATTCATTATGATACTAGAATTACCTTCAGGCCTTGTAGTTGTCTTTGGAAAGTACCGAGCTTGCTGACGATAAACCGTTTCATCGGTAATAGTTAATGCAAAGAGTCAATTTAGCATGGTGATAATAGTCTCAATCGAACTTCGTTTAATGCACATGCTGCGGCTTCGACTTACAAATGTTGAAATTGGAAAACAATAACGCGCTATGACGCACGGTCATCACGTTACCAAACGGACTACCTCTAATTAATTTAAAGGCCAAAAATTACACAAAAAACTTCATTAACATGGGAACACAGGGATTCCTATTGGTCTGCAAAAATAAACAGGAAAGAATTCAAAAAGTGTTATTATTTCGCACAGAATGCAAGGTACAGGAGCGACAAAACCTAATGTCGCCGATACTCGAAGAAGAGGAAGGAAGAAATATTTGTTCTATTAGTTCAACAAAAGAGGATCGGGACAGTCTTCCATAGATAACGCCTATGCACAGATAAAGTCAATTTCCTGAAACGCCATCTAATCTCTAATATCGAAATGTGAAGTTCAGCACAGGTGACTTCCTGAATTGAAATGTGTTAAATTACAGCTCCATTTCAGTACTAGTTGTAAGACTATGCCCCAGAAACTGAACTATGTCTGTGCATTAACTATCTATGAAAGATTTTTCGATCTTTTACTCCCAAACCTATTGAGCTGATGTTCCTTCTTCTTCTTCTTCAAGCCTTGCTGCTAAAGAGTTTTATCTTTCCTGTAACTTGTACTTCATCCTTAGTACAATACAATTGAAATCATCTCCTCTTTATTGTGGTAGACTAATACGAAACCTTGCGTTCGAATACTAGTGAAGTTTATTTTGTATACCTGTTGACCGTAAATTAGGTGTAAGCGTTCAGTTCGGTGACATAACGACAGTACGCCATAACTGAGCTCGGATCTTCTCATTTCAATATTTGCAGATCGAACCTGCAGTCTATGTTGTTAACGAAGTTCTACTGCGCATATTATTATCATGTAAAACGAACTTTGCACATCAACCATTTGCAATTACGAGTTTTTGCATCACCAAGCTCGTTGCTTTCTACAGTGCAATGTATCCTTCCTCATGAAAACGTTTTACCATAAAAAATAAATTTAAAATAACTACCCACACTGAAGGAAGGAGGATGCATTTCACTGGCGACCATTACAGGATCATTTTATGAATGTTCTGTGTAGGAAATTTTGTTCTCGTTTATGTTTTTCTGTACTAAATGGAAACTCTGAAGTACTAACGAAATGAACAGTAGTAAAAAATCTATTTTATTTAACGCAAAGAACATTACACAAATGAATTACAAACAATTTGTAAAAAAAAGAAACATAGTAGATTCTTTTGGAAATTAATATGAATGTTCTTCATTAGTTTGCAACGTCTAAGGTAAACACAAATTTACTTATCTCCTTGCCTTTTTTAGTATTCACAAAGCTAAGTTACACAGAATGACTGACTCTGCGTCCTGAGTGTGCAACATGGCATAACACTGTCTCATTGTTTCAACAGATTATTATCTTCTTACTGGAAAGTCCACGTTCTTCATTATTATTGTGTTCTGGTGTTGGAGTAAACTATGCAGTCTACTGAGACAGGCTGAGGCAATTTTTGTGGTACAGTAAAGATACTAAAAGCTGAAAAACGGGATCGGAAACAAATAATGATGTGGAATTATACATACAATGCAGCGAATTCGCTGATACGGCTGTCAAAAATATTAACAGTTCAGCAGCTGAAATGGAGTCGCAGGCTGAGTGTGTAATCTTATTCCACCAGCTAGTCCTAGTCCAGCTATCCCCATTTACGCCCTTATATCGAAGTTTAAAGGGTTAACGGAAACGTATTTAGAACAATTGTCGTTACACCAGGATGAAAGTGCAAGGTTGTGATTGCAACAGGGTGCCCTAATAACGTATTTTTGGATTTGAAAACCACATACCACATCATTCCTGAGATCGTACAGAACATAACATATAAACAAATTAATACAAAAGGATCTATTTTGAAACAAATTGCAAAAGTAGATAATTTTATTGCTGAAGAAGAATTAATTAAAAGGAGTTGTTTCACGAAGAGGGAAAGTTTTTAACAGAGCTTTTCCAACTGGATTTCGGATAAAAACACCTAGATGACTGAAAAACTAGATTCATAATTTCAACTTGCTATAAAATAGCCTGTTACAAAAGTGATATCTGAGAGAGTCACTTCAGGAGAATCAGTTAAATAAGAGTTTAATAAAATCAGAGCTACTTGTGCTTTAAGTAAAGATTTATATGAAAAGCGTGGCAGTGTCACTTCTCATATTAGAAGTGTGCAGCAGGAGTTGTATACTCCCATATAAATACTACATGACACCCTACTGTCTGTTATTGGGGCAGTTGGTGACTGTAATAGTCTGGCACCATATTACAGAGTGTTTATAAATGATATAGATCCTGATGGTGTGTCTCCTATACATATATGGGTTAGTGGCAGACACATATATATCTTCTGTTCTACAAGTAAGTTTATTGAAACACCGACAATTCAGGTTTTTACACCTGGTAAGAAAAATCTTCACTCTATTTTGCTCATAAAAATTTTTAATCGACTGATACCCAGATGTTGGTGACAACAATGAAAATACAGTTCACTACAGATTTCATCGAAGCAGCAACGGTCCATTGGGTAACAAATGGCTGCAAATTGCCAAATCTATGAGAAATTTGAGAAAGTGTTCTTGTCGAAGTACTGGTCAAACTGCATACAGGAAAGACTCCGCAAAGAAGTGTTCAACCCCGAGCCATGCCACAGTAGGTAACGTAAATTTCGAAAATAAAATGAAAAGTATATAAATGAAACTACATACTAGGATGAACCCATTTTGCACAGAGCTGTGTTACGAATACTTAAAGCGAAGTTACCTATGAATATAAAAGAAATGTTAGACCTGTTCCAGAGACGAACAGATAACTCTTCCTCTCCAAATTTGATTCTATTAGCTTAATACATGAAGACGGATGGTGGCAATAACGATGGTGGCATGTTTCAGTCGACACCACTGTTTACATAGTTTCTCAACCATGGCAGATGAAATTAGTGTCATGTTTATTTTGTAACGCAGCCATTAGGGCCTTTGGTCGATAATATTCAGTATACTAACTGAGCTGCTAACAAAAGTCTGTTCCAATAAAGGACGAATAAGTACCACCCCAGATGCTATTCTTATGGATTAAGTTAATGACATAGAAACAATAATAATCAAAGGAATTCCAACACGGGAAATCACAGCCAGTCATAAATAAACAGTACTTATCAGCGAAACGTTCTAGTACAATATCGTGCTATTGACATGGCCTGGAAAGAGCAGAATCCATCATTCAGTACTACTGGAATGAGAAAAGAAACCCACCCAACTAGGACTCCTTCAACAAACTAGGACCAAACACATTCTGCCCACAAATAACAGTTGTGGGTTGGATTAGCGGGGTAGAAAAGAAATTTCAGAGAACCCGCTTAGGTACAGTATACTGAAGATGTTAGACCTGAATTAGGTACTGACCACTACAAATGCTGTAATCAATGTAAATACATAGCTCAGGCCACTATTAATGCTATTGTGGGGAAAATTCCGACTATAGAGAAGTTGACGTAGGTGCTCATATCCATGTGATGTCACCGAGTCTATTCAACACGTTTAGTGAGGTTACAAGCATACCTACTTACACACCACAAAACTGGAATATTGTTGTAGCAGTCGGTATGAGGTCGCAACAGGTCAAAGTCCAGACAAAGATCGAGGTAATTATGGGAAATGGATCCATAGTTTGCCCACTCCTAATTGTAAATGGGTTGACAGTCAAATGAATGTAATTTCTGAGAGACA
Source organism: Schistocerca serialis cubense (assembly GCF_023864345.2). Lineage (NCBI taxonomy): Eukaryota > Metazoa > Arthropoda > Insecta > Orthoptera > Acrididae > Schistocerca > Schistocerca serialis. Next base: position 726,751,011 of record NC_064642.1, read on the forward strand.
AAGACGTCAAAATAGGCTGCTCCTCTGGCAGGTCCTGCCTGAATATCGATAGTGAAGGTATTATTGTAGACTTGATAAAGAGGAAAGCGAAACATCGTAAATACTATCAAAGCGTAAGAGTCAAGTTTAGTGAGACGAAAGCTACACTAAATAATAGCTAACCTGCTCAGTATAGTACTGTGCAGAATTGAAGAGTTGTCTTGTGACAGCCAGAGCGAGAGCACCAGCAGCAGCGAGTACTGTTTGTATAAAGCGTTTTTGTACTTATTTGCTGCGCTTAGCTTTTAAATAGTTTTTCTGGGAAAACCTAGCGTAGTTTTCGCGTCTCGTATTTCAGTGAGTGTTTCTTGATTATCAGAGTAGCTCATCAGAAGATTATCTTGGGAATTTGTCACCGTATAGAGTAGGGTAAACATAGTCATGTGTAGGGACTGTGGTTGTTGTGAGCGGACGCAAGGAGAATTGGCCACTCTTCGGGGGCAGGTGGAGGCTTTGTCTGTTAGGCTCATCGAGCTCGAGGCGCAGGCGTCGGCTCGTAGTGGCGTTGGGGCTGGCTCTGAGCACTATGGGACTCAACTGCTGAGGTCATTAGTCCCCTAGAACTTAGAACTAGTTAAACCTAACTAACCTAAGGACATCACAAACATCCATGCCCGAGGCAGGATTCGAACCTGCGACCGTAGCGGTCTTGCGGTTCCAGACTGCAGCCCCTTTAACCGCACGGCCACTTCGGCCGGCGGCGTTGGGGCAACTGTGGTGAGACCTATGCCTACTTCGGTGGCCTTGGAATCACATGGAACCCCTGATGTCGCTGCGTCTTCCGGCAGTGAGCATCTTACCGGTCAGCCATCACTCCAGGGTGAATGGCGGACAGTGGTGGGCTCGCGCGTGCCTGGCCGAAAGGCAAAGGTGGGATCTGGCCGCGTGGCAGCTGCCTTACCCCTTTCCAACAGGTACTGGGTGCTTCCTAGTGGTGATGACATCGTTTCCGAGCCACCACAGGATGCCTCGCCTGTTGGGCCAGTGGCCGATTCTCCGGCAAGGTCCCGACAGTCACAGAGAGCGGGCCTATTAGTTATAGGGAGCTCCAACGTTAGGCGGGTTATGGAGCCCCTCAGGAAAATAGCGGGTAGGTCGGGGAAGAATGCCAGTGTGCACTCGGTGTGCTTGCCGGGGGGTCTCGTCCGTAATGTGGAGGAGGCCCTTCCGGCAGCTATTGAACGCACTGGGTGTGACCGGCTGCAGATAGTAGCACATGTCGGAACGAATGACGCCTGCCGCTTGGGTTCTGAGGCCATCCTTGGTTCCTTCCGGCGGCTGGCTGATTTGGTGAAGACAACCAGCATCGCACGCGGAGTGCAAGCTGAGCTTAATATCTGCAGCATAGTGCCCAGAGTCGATCGCGGTCCTCTGGTTTGGAGCCGTGTGGAGGGTCTAAACCAGAGGCTCAGACGACTCTGCGACTATAATGGTTGCAAATTCATCGACCTCCGTTATTGGGTGAAGAACTGTAGGGCCCCCCTAGACAGGTCAGGCGTGCACTACACACCGGAAGCAGCTACTAGGGTAGCAGAGTACGTGTGGCGTGCACACGGGGGTTTTTTAGGTTAGAGGGACCCCCTCTTGGGCGAAACGATAAAATACCTGACGGCTTACCAGAGAGGACATTATCATCGTTGATAAAGAACGTCCGTCCTCAGAGACCAAAAACAGGAAAAGTTAACGTAATATTGGTAAACTGCAGGAGTATCCAGGGCAAGGTTCCTGAATTAGTATCTCTTATTGAAGGAAATAGTGCGCATATAGTATTAGGAACGGAAAGTTGGTTAAAACCGGAAGTGAACAGTAACGAAATCCTAGACACAGAATGGAATATATACCGCAAGGATAGGATAAACGCCAATGGTGGAGGAGTATTTATAGCAGTAAAGAATTCAATAATATCCAGTGAAGTTATTAGCGAATGCGAATGTGAAATAATCTGGGTTAAGTTAAGTATCAAAGGTGGGTCAGATATGATAGTCGGATGCTTCTATAGACCACCTGCATCAGCAACCGTAGTAGTTGAGCGCCTCAGAGAGAACCTGCAGAACGTCGTGAAGAAGTTTCGTGATCATACTATTGTAATAGGGGGAGACTTCAATCTACCAGGTATAGAATGGGATAGTCACACAATCAGAACTGGAGCCAGGGACAGAGACTCTTGTGACATTATCCTGACTGCCTTGTCCGAGAATTACTTAGAGCAGATAGTTAGAGAACCAACTCGTGAAGCTAACGTTTTAGACCTCATAGCAACAAATAGACCGAAACTTTTCGACTCCGTGAATGTAGAAGAGGGTATCAGTGATCATAAGTCAGTGGTTGCATCAATGACTACAAGTGTAATAAGAAATGCCAAGAAAGGAAGGAAAATATATTTGCTTAACAAGAGTGATAGGGCACAAATCGCAGAATATCTGAGTGACCACCATCAAACGTTCATTTCTGAGGAAGAGGATGTGGAACAAAAATGGAAAAAATTCAGAAACATCGTCCAGTACGCCTTAGATAAGTTCGTACCGACTAAGGTCCAAAGCGAGGGGAAAGATCCATCGTGGTATAACAATCATGTACGAAAGGTACTACGGAAACAAAGAAAGCTTCATCATAGGTTTAAGAGTAGTCGAATCATAGCTGATAAGGAAAAGCTGAACGAAGCGAAAAAGAGCGTAAAGAGAGCAATGAGAGAAGCATTCAACGAATTCGAACATAAAACATTGGCAAACAATCTAAACAAGAACCCTAAAAAGTTTTGGTCATATGTAAAATCGGTAAGCGGATCTAAATCCCCTATTCAGTCACTCGTTGACCACGATGGCACCGAAACAGAGGACGACCGAAGAAAGGCAGAAATACTGAATTCAGTGTTCCGAAACTGTTTCACTGCGGAAAATCGTAACACGGTCCCTGACTTCAGCCGTCGCACGGACGCCAAAATGGAAAATATTGAAATAAACGATATCGGAATTGAAAAACAACTGCTATCACTTAGTAGCGGAAAAGCATCCGGACCAGACGAGATACCCTTAAGATTCTACAGTGATTATGCTAAAGAACTTGCCCCCTTTCTATCAGCAATTTATCGTAGATCGCTGGAAGAACGTAAAGTACCTAGCGACTGGAAGAAAGCGCAGGTCGTTCCCATTTTCAAGAAGGGTCATAAATCAGATGCGAATAATTATAGGCCTATTTCGCTTACGTCAATCTGTTGTAGAATAATGGAACATGTTTTGTGTTCTCGTATTATGACGTTCTTAGATAATACAAATCTCTTTCATCATAACCAACATGGATTCCGCAAACAGAGATCATGTGAAACTCAGCTCGCCCTATTTGCCCAAGAAATTCACAGTGTCGTAGACACTGGCGAGCAGATTGATGCGGTATTCCTGGACTTCAGCAAGGCATTTGATACGGTTCCGCACTTACGTTTAGTGAAAAAAATACGAGCTTACGGAATATCGGACCAGGTTTGTGATTGGATTCAGGATTTCCTAGAAGAAAGAACACAACATGTCATTCTTAACGGTTCAAAATCTGCAGATGTAGAGGTAATTTCGGGAGTACCGCAGGGAAGCGTGATAGGACCTTTATTGTTTACAATATACATAAATGACTTAGTTGACAACATCGGTAGCTCCGTGAGGCTATTTGCAGATGACACGGTTTTCTACAAGAAAGTAGCAACATCAGAAGACTCGTACGTACTCCAGGAGGACCTGCAGAGGATTAATGCATGGTGCGACAGCTGGCAGCTTTCCCTAAACGTAGATAAATGTAATATAATGCGCATACATAGGGGCAGAAATCCATTCCAGTACGATTATGCCATAGGTGGTAAATCATTGGAAGCGGTAACGACCGTAAAATACTTAGGAGTTACTATCCGGAGCGATCTGAAGTGGAATGATCACATAAAACAAATAGTGGGAAAAGCAGGCGCCAGGTTGAGATTCATAGGAAGAATTCTAAGAAAATGTGACTCATCGACGAAAGAAGTAGCTTACAAAACGCTTGTTCGTCCGATTCTTGAGTATTGCTCATCAGTATGGGACCCTTACCAGGTTGGATTAATAGAAGAGATAGACATGATCCAGCGAAAAGCAGCGCGATTCGTCATGGGGACATTTAGTCAGCGCGAGAGCGTTACGGAGATGCTGAACAAGCTCCAGTGGCGGACACTTCAAGAAAGGCGTTACGCAATACGGAGAGGTTTATTATCGAAATTACGAGAGAGCACATTCCGGGAAGAGATGGGCAACATATTACTACCGCCCACATATATCTCGCGTAATGATCACAACGAAAAGATCCGAGAAATTAGAGCAAATACGGAGACTTACAAGCAGTCGTTCTTCCCACGCACAATTCGTGAATGGAACAGGGAAGGGGGGATCAGATAGTGGTACAATAAGTACCCTCCGCCACACACCGTAAGGTGGCTCGCGGAGTATAGATGTAGATAGATAGAAGATGACATAAATGACAGAGTGGCGTATTCTTTAATTCACAACAACAGGCTGAAGCAAAATGAGTTGTAATTTAAATATGTACAAGTTTTAACAAGAAGCCAGGAATTGTACATACTTATCGGTATCATACAGAAGTGCTCTCACACTAAAGACTTCCAAAAGTCATAAGCTATCCAGTGACACAACGTGAGATGTTGTCATAGAAATAGTGCGATTGTTAGAATAGTACATTATAGAACCAATACAGTCGCCTTATTGGAAGGACGCCAGTTGTTAGCCTACCTTGGGGCAACAAAATAAAGGGACCATATGCCTATCATAACCTTAACAAATATCTACACTAATGATTGCTGAACCGTGAATTTACTTTCAAAATCTTTTCTTAAAGAATTTACTTTATTTACTGGCGATTCATCGAGAACATTGACACATTTATTCATACTAGGTGAGCGTGGAAGTAGTTGCCAGGAAGTAAGTGATGGAAAATTACCTTTAACAAATATGAATTTATTCCTAAAAGCTTTTCCAAAACGGATTCAAAATTATAAGCAGAAAAGCACACTCGAAATATCAAGTCACAATTTAACAAATGTGAATTTTATTCCTAAAAGTGTTTTCAAAACAGATTTAAAAATAATAAGCAGAAAAGCTTACTCGAAATATTAAGTCACAATTTAACAAATGTGAATTTTATTCCTAAAAGCCTTTTCAAAACAGATTTAAAATTATAGGCAGAAAAGCACAATCGAAATATCAAGTTACAGTTTTATTTAGGGGCAAAAACAATATTAACAGTAGGAGACTTCGGGCTGAGAAGCTTGCCTGTTCCTTTTCAACACGGCGGTAGTCATGACCGCTCACAACAACCTCTGAAAGAGTACACTGGTGCAAATCTGAAACACACAAGATTACCTTAAAGAAAAAATTTTAACAACTGATACAAACATGTAAACTATGCACCCCGTAAGAGGAATGGAAATGGTACAACCCTCAAATTATTTGCCACAGAAAGTGCAGTTTTTTTTTTAATTTTTTTTAAAGGAGTCTTACGATGGGAGGGTGGCAAGCTTATAACCTAAAATGACTATTTAAATAAAACCCATAAAATGCAGACTTACATAAAATGTACATGCTCTACATTACACATATACCACCTCGCAAAATGATAAGTAAGATAGGAACATATTTCAAGAATTTGGCCTTTAAGCAATAACTTCGTTAACACCGAATCTAACCAACATGACAGAGGCAGCTATTACCGTATGGCAGATTGACAGGGGAGGGGGTTACTAAACAACCCGAACCGCAGATTGCTCTAAACCACCCCAATTCCAGAAGGGAAAAACGGACCATCCAATTCACAATAACCACCTTCCTGCGGGTGAGCAAACGGAGAAGAATGGTGGGGCGACCCCAAACAAAGCGGCTGGTGACCTCACCAAGAAAACAAGTAGAATTTAACAAGTAAATGAAACAACATATCTCCAATCACTTAACTTCTAATAAACTGTGATTTCTGGCGAAGGCCTGCCGCAGCACACCCAACGCTCTCCCGAACCGTCTGCTGCCAGCCGCTTCAACGGACGCAGGACGGCGCGCCGATCTCCCGTCGCACGGCGTCGCAGCTCGCCCCAGCCAGCTCGATGTCGTGGTTCCGCTACTGTTGCCCTCTTGTGAACCGCTAAGTCACTACCCCTTTCTACACGGCAATAAATGATATATCCCCCTTAAATTGCACCCACGTAATTACAACCTGCAGCAATCACATACTCTCATTCCTACCTGTAACTTAATAATATCTTAAATAACGTTAAGCCTCCCAAAATATCTTATGCATTACTTATGTTAAAAAAAATTGCTATCCCTCTGGTACCTAGCTGTAGACAATTTAAGTTCCTTTTGGTTCTCATTCGCCTTACCTTTCCTTGCCTTCCCCTTAGGTGCTGGCACATGTGACAGTAAATCTGGAGTGCTTTGAAAGGTTTGAACGAATCCGACATGAAGTATCCCAGCTAGAAGTTGTAGCTTCAATCGGCTGGTGGCATCCCTTATTTCGTGTAATAAAGTTGTTAGTTTTACCCCATGGGATGTGTGGACACAATGGCATTATGCATTGCTGTACTCCATATTGCGGCAATTTCGTGCACATTTCCCTACCTCATCCTGACGCTCCATAGTTCTGGTGTTGGTCCTCTGTACCCATTCCCAAAATTACTTTAAGGTCTTTGCGAAATTACAAACTGATTCGTCATTCCGCTTTAGTTTTGGTTTGACAATGTTGAATGTCCAAGGCCTCTTCATCGTTTATACTACCTCATATGGAAGAAAACCAGTGCTGGTGTGAATCTTAGAATTATATACTGCCATGACGACTTATTTACATTATAAACATCCCAGTCAGTATGGTGGCTGCTGACACAGTACCTCAACATCTTCTCAATAAAACGAAGAACCAGCTAAGTTCTACCACCAGATTGCGGGTCTCCCAATAGTATAAAGAACATTTGCAGTTCTAGCATCAGCTTGTGGGTGCAACAGCCTAGTCCCTAGCCTACAAATCTGTACAAAGTGACATACTGGTCTTAACACGTCCGACAATAAGCTAATATATAGGTGTCAGGGACACCAAACTTCAGCAACCAGTTATTTATCATGACCTGTCCACAAAAGTTACCTGCTGGTTCAGAATGGCAAGCACTGAATTCGGTCGCTAGACATGATGAACAATAACAATGATGCAACGGTTCCCGTCGGGTATCATAGAAAAGGTCTTAAAACATCCGTTCCTATGGTTTCAAAAAGTTTTATTGCCTCTAGTAACTTTTGTAGTGGTATTTGCTGATGACTCATAAAATGAGCCAAGTATTGATCCAAGTAAAAATATGTACTCGTGCAAATGTTTGTTCTTTCTGGCAGCTTACGGCAGTCTCTCCAAAAACGAAAATTACTTTCGAAATTTCACAAGAGGTCCTTCTTTATCGTCATAATAAAAATTATTATATAACGTATCATGTATTATCCCACTAGTCCTTACAGGTAGAAAGTGCGTTACATATTATACATTCCCTCAGTCATAATTTCCTTGCATTGAGTGAACAAATATTTTAGATATCTTTTTACAGCAATGATTAATCTAAAATTTCAAATGACGTTCACGAATTTCAGCCACTTATTTCATTTATTAGACGGAGTTGTTACATGTGGTTTGTGCTAACCATCAATTCAGGCGAAGAGCAGAGAGAAAAGTGGGAATCTAAAATGGCCAATTTTCTTCATGTAATGTTTAGTGCCATCGAGCAGAGGAAAATTACAACAACGATACGAACTGGAAGTGCACTGTGCTTCTGGAGTTTAGTGCTACTGCTATCAGAGATTTTTAATTATTGGAACTAATGCAAATTCAAAATGGGTGCGTTCTGTCCCACATCTCCTTTCATTGCACTCCAGCAGAACACTGCCACTCTTCGATCTATCAGCTTACAATCCTCATGTCACCATATGATCATGTGCAGACTTCAAAACGTCTTTCCTTAGCTTAGAAGAAACTTTCCCTAGATTAGCAAGCAGTACTACGCATGGTCTCAGTCTCGTTAACCTAAAAACATCCTGTTATGAACAATGAAATGGGGCTGTTTTGCAAACGGCTTGCAGTCTGTGTCAGCTGCCTGTACTGTCTGCCACCCTGCAAGGCTCTAACCCAGTACCCTTACTGCCATAACCACCATAACCTTCCTGCTGAATCCATCTGCATTCCTATGCTTCTTGCCTGGTTTATGGAGTACCTCAAAACCAGTCAGTAAGTCTAATGCCCACCTAATCAGTCTATGTGAAGGATCTTTCAATCCAAATAATCGCTTCAGCGCCACATATTTGGTTATCACCTTGAATTTTTACCATGCTAATAACATTAAATATGTAAGCCCATACATTACACTTAACATCTCTTTATCTGTTTTGGAGTCATTTTTCTTGCCTTTGTTCATTTTCAATGGGGTATAAGGCACAGGTCTCCCCCTATGAACCATATACCTTGCCGTTAGTGGGGAGGCTTGCGTGCTTCTGCGATACCGATAGCCGTACCGTAGGTGCAACCACAACGGAGGGGTATCTGTGGAGTGGCCAGACAAACTTATGGTTCGTGAAGAGGGGCAGCAGCCTTTTCAGTACTTGCAGGGGCAACAGTCTGGATGATTGACTGATCTGGCCATGTAACACTAACCAAAACGGCCTTGCTGTGCTGGTACTGCGAACGGCTGAAAGAAAGGGGAAGCTACGGCCGTAATTTTTCCCGAGGGCATGCAGCTTTACTGTATGGATAAGTGATGATGGCGTCCTCTTAGGTAAAATATTCAAGAGAAAAAATAGTCCCCCATTCGGATCTCCGGGCGGGGACTACTTAGGAGGACGTCGTTATCAGGAGAAAGTAAACTGGCGTTCTTCAGATCGGAGCGCGGAATGTCAGATACCTTAATCGGGCCGGTAGGTTAGAAAATTTAAAAAGGGAAATGGATAGGTTAATGTTAGATATAGTGAGAATTAGTGAAGTTTGGTGGCAGGAGGAACAAGACTTTTGGTCAGGTGACTATAGGGTTATAAATACAAAATAAAACAGGGGTAATGCAGGAGTAGGTTTATTAATGAATAAAAAAATAGGAATGCGGGTAAGCTATTACAAACAGCACAGCGAACGCATTGTTGTGGCCAAGATTGACACGAAGCCCACGCCCACGACAGTAGTACAAGTCTATATGCCAACTAGCTCTGCAGATGACGAAGAAATTGATGATGAAATAAAAGAAATTGTTCAGATAGTGAAGGGAGACGAAAATTTAATAGTCACAGGTGACTGGAATTCGGTAGTAGGAAAAGGGAGAGAAGGAAATGTAGTAGGTGAATATGGATTGGGGGTAAGAAATGAAAGAGGAAGCCGCCTGGTAGAATTTTGCACAGAGCACAACTTAATCATAGCTAACACTTGGTTTAAGAATCGTAAAAGAAGGTTGTATACATGAAAGAAGCCTGGAGATACTGACAGGTTTCAGATACATTATATAATGGTAACACAGAGATTTAGGAACCAGGTTTTAAATTGCAAAACATTTCCAGGGGCAGATGTGGACTCTGACCACAATCTGGTAGTTATGAACTGTAGATTAAAACTGAAGAAGGGTGGGAATTTAAGGAGATGGGATCTGGATAAACTGACTAAACCAGAGGCTGTACAGAGTTTCAGAGAGAGCACAAGAGAACAATTGACAAGAATGGGGGAAAGAAATACAGTAGAAGAAGAATGGGTGGCTTTGAGGGATGAAGTAGTGAAGGGAGCAGAAGATCAACTAGGTAAAAAGACGAGGGCTAGTAGAAATCCTTGGGTGATAGAAGAAATATTAAATTTAATTGACGAAAGGAGAAAATATAAAAATGCAGTAAATGAAGCAGGCAAAAAGGAATACAAACGTCTCAAAAATGAGATCGACAGGAAGTGCAAAATGGCTAAGCAGGCACGGCTAGAGGACAAATGTAAGGATATGGAGGCCTATCTCACTAGGGGTAAGATAGATACTTCCTACAGGAACATTAAAGAGACCTTTGGAGAAAAGAGAACGACTTGTATGAATATCAAAAGCTCAGATGGAAACCCAGTTATAAGCAAAGAAGGGAAAGCAGAAAGGAGGAAGGAGTATATAGAGGGTCTATACAAGGGCGATGTACTTGAGGACAATATTATGGAAATGGAAGAGGACGTAGATGAAGATGAAATGGGAGATACAATACTGCGTGAAGAGTTTGACAGAGCACTGAAAGACCTGAGTCGAAAGAAAGCCCCGGGAGTAGACAACATTCCATTAGAACTACTGACTGCCTTGGGAGAGCCAGTCCTGACAAAACTCTTCCGTCTGTTGAGCAAGATGTATGAAACAGGCGAAGTACCCTCAGACTTCAAGAAGGTTGTAATAATTCAAATCACAAAGAAAGCAGGCGTTGACGAATGTGAAAATTACCGAACTATCAGTTTAATAAGTCACAGCTGCAAAATACTAACGCGAATTCTTTACATACGAATGGAAAAACTGGTAGAGGAAGACCTCGGGGAAGATCAGTTTGGATTCCGTAGAAATATGGGAACACTTATTTTAGAAGTTAGATTAAGAAAAGGCAAACCTACGTTTCTATCATATGTACACTTAGAGAAAGCTTTTGACAATGTTGACCGGAATACTTTCTTTCAAATTCTGAAGGTGGCAAGGGTAAAATACAGGGAGTGAAAGGCTATTTACAATTAATACAGAAACCAGATAGCAGTTATAAGAGTCGAGGGACATGAAAGGGAAGCAGTGGTTGGGAAGGGAGTGAGACATGGTTGTAGCCTCTTCCCGATGTTGTTCAATCTGTGTATTGAGCAGGCAGTAAAGGAAAAAAAAGAAAAATTTGGAGTAGGTATTAAAATCGTTGGAGAAGAAACGAAAGCTTTGAGGATCGCCGATGACATTGTAATTCTGTCAGAGACAGCAAAGGACTTGGAAGAGCAATTGAACGGAATGGACAGTGTCTTGAAAGGAGGATATAAGATGAGCATCAACAAAAGCAATACGAGGATGATGGAATGTAGTCGAATTAAGTTGGGTGATGCAGAGGAAGTTAGATTAGGAAATGAGACACTTAAAGTAGTAAAGGAGTTTTGCTATTTGGGGAGCAAAATAACTGATGATGGTTGAAGTAGAGAGGATATAAAATGTAGACTGACAATGGCAAGGAAAGCGTTTCTGAAGAAGAGAAATTTGTTAACATCGAGTATAGATTTAAGTGTCAGGAAGTCTTTTCTGAAAGTATTTGTATGGAGTGTAGCCATGTACGGGATTGAAACATGGACTATAAATAGTTTAGACAAGAAGAGAATAGAAGCTTTAGAAATGTGGTGCTACAGAAGAATGCTGAAGATTAGATGGGTAGACCACATAACTAATAAGGAGGTATAGAATAGAATTGGGGAGAAGAGGAGTTTGTGGCACAACTTGACAAGAGGAAGGGACCGGTTGGTAGGACATGTTCTGAGGCATCAAGGGATCACAAATTTAGCATTGGATGGCTGCGTGGGGGGTAAAAATCATAGAGGGAGACCAACAGATGAATACACTAAGCAGATTCAGAGGGATGTAGGCTGCAGTAGGTACTGGGAGATGAAGAAGCTTGCACAGGATAGAGTAGCAAGGAGAGCTGCATCAAGCCAGTCTCAGGACTGAAGATCACAACAACAGCAACATAAGGCACAGGATGTTTATCTTTATGTGTCACCTGTTTAAAAACACACCCAAATGCCCAGTAGAAGCGTCACCAGATAGTAAAAATCCTCCTCATGATCTGGGAAGATCACCACAGAATCTAGTTTTGAAGCCTCTTTCTGGTTTTTAATGAGGCTTATCATTTCATTGTCCACTGAAACTTTACACCTATTTTTTGACAACTGCGTAAGTGGCCATGCAATGTCTGTAAACCCTTTCATGAATTTTCTTTAATAACTGATCAAGCTCAAGTATAGTTGTAATTCCTCAGTTGTCCAAGAAACTGGAAAATCCTGCAATCTCGGGTCTGATTTTATCCCTTCCTAATCTCTTGTCCTAAATGGCTCACCTCCTCCATCGTAAAATGAAAATTTCACGTACTATGCATACTTTGTGTAATCTCTTCAACACGTTACTCAACCTCTGTATATCTTCAAAGCCCTCGGGAAAACAACTATGTCACTGAGGTACACAATGCTTTGTTGAGGTTTCTTGATCCTCAGTATACAGTCCAACAGCCAACGAATCGTGGTCTTCGTATTTTTCAATCTGATTAGCTTTCACTGATATTGGTTATGATCGCAAGTGATCAAAAACGCAGGTTTCAGCTGGACCTCCAGAGGTGCCTCTTATACCTGCTTCTTAAATCTATTGTTGAGAGGTGCTAGCAATGCTACAAACTGCCAAGAATTTCCTTAATTTTGGGTACGGGGTACACATCTGCCATTGTTTCACTATTCACTTGCCGACAGCCACAAAAAATCTATACTTTTTTGTCACACCCGCGAATTCTTTGGGTATGACAACAATTGGTGCTGCCTACGGGCTAGTGCTCTCCTCTGTTAGGCTATTACACATCCGTTGATTGTTAAAGACATCCATAATCAGCTTTAAATACCGTGATGTACGATACAGTTTGCAATATACAGATGCATGCTATTCATTGGAAGTCAGTGTTGTGTTATAAATATTGCTTCCATTTCAACCCTCCCTGTTCCTTTCAAGTGCAACACCTTCACACTTTATGCAGTTATAGTGGTGATTTATGATTTGATTGTGGCCTATATGAGGCGTGCCTAAATAATCCCCATTTAAAATTCCTAAACTGGTTACCATCAGCCTTTGGTCAACTTCATCTCTTCCATGCCAAAGTTATCTACACTCTTTCACTGTCCACTTCCTGTTGCAAACAATAGTTCTTCATATGAAACACTATGATTCGTCCCAAACAATGATTTCTTCTACTGGTCATATCACGTATAACCTATTAATTGTTAGTTCTGGCCGTATATTCACCCAAAATAGCTTCCTGGTGCCTTCTGTCCCAATGTCATGCGAACGAAACCTTGCTAATGTTTTCTGCGGTGTAACTGACTTGTCCGCTAAGGTAGACGATCTGTGCGATAGTATTTTAGTAGTGGCAGTTTCCCCCACTTGGAAAGTTGTTCCCCTGAGTTCAGCTCTTCGACGTCGAAGGTCATTTCTGGCATGATGTTTGAGCAGAATGTCTACCCTCAGGACTGGGCAGTAACTGTCACTTACATGAGACACCACTTCCACGAGCTTATTGAAATTGTCCCCCCTCCCCAGCCCGAAAATTGCTGAAATATGGAACTTCACCCTATTGTTTCGCACCTCTAGCACATTGTGTTTAACAGTTTCTTATCTATGAGATTCAAATTAGGCACTGATGCACGTGTCCTTGGGTTCTAGGAAACTCGATGCCTCTCACCCCTTACGACCCCTATTACACCACTATTCACCTCGCCATACGTCTCTGCGCTGTTGAAATTTAATAGAAAAGATAGTGGTGCCCCACCACACGGCACTTCCTACGCTGTGCCTGACGGCCGACGGCACTGCCTGCAAGCTCACGCTTATAACATCTCACGTCAGCAGATAGAATATCCCGCCTACTGCAACCACCGTCACTATGTCTTCCCCTGCTTCGTAGCCAAACTGATGGTAGCGGTAAAACCTTTTAGGATATCTGCCCGAACTCTCCTAGATATATTGGCTTGTAGGCTCCTCAGCAAAGCGTCTAGAGCTCTGTGGTCCTCTTCCTGGACGGTAATATATTTACTTCATTACTTCTCGTTAGCTCATAAGTATGTCCGTCAACTTTTTTTAACCTATCATTCAAACTTCTTAACGACTCATTGTGCTTCTGTGACATTCAACACAAGGGCTCCAGAAAATAGCCGACTATGTTTCCTGGAGCCCGTTTCTAAACTGCTCAAACTTCAGCGAATTTTTGAAATTTTCGTTGTATTTCTCACACGTTTTTGCTTTCATCGTCAATCTCAACTTGTAACGGCTGACACTCTGTCCAAAACCATTCTTCGCAGCTGCCTCCAGATATCCCAGGAAGGACAATAAATCCTCATTAGCTTGCTAAAAGCGGGAGTAATCAAATTAGTGGCGGCTGACTGCAGTGATGGAGTAGATAAATTGGACGATACCCAACCTGACCTCCAAGAAAACATATGCTTATGCATTTCGGCCTTCACCTGATTCGTTATTGACTGAATCGCCTTCTGATTTTCTCAATGTTGAAGCTTTGTTCCTAAGAGACTACGAAGTACAATAAACCAACAACTTGAGGATAATACCAACTGACACTCGCTGAATACTTGCTTAAGTCTAATCACGACCCATTTTGACTTGCTACATCGAATAGCAGTGTGGCCGTAACAGTTGCACATCAGACATTCCACTGACACCAGATCACCACATTGTGCACTGTGCCATAATAGTCCGTATTACAAGCTCCTTACTGCTTGTAAATAGTACTTCCTAGTATTGCCCAGGAATTGCGACAATAAATAATGCTTTCAAACTCCCAGGTTGTGATGACATTATAGAATGATATCTGTTAACAGAACCAATTCTCTGCATGTAAAAGTAGGAGAAGAAAACAAAAAAATCCATCCACGGTACTCACCCCACTGTAATTCAGTTTACTAACAGATGCAGCTGTCATTGCGCTGGGATCAGCTGCTAATGTCAATCTAGAAGAAGCTTCTGACATCTAAATGCAGAGGTCTATGGTTTCCACTTCAAGGATCACGACATGCTTCCGTGTTTACAGGCATTCCCGGCCTTGAATGGCGACCAATCTGGTGCACGTGCTGCTACAGGCATCCCACATCAGTAGTCCTGTTACGCTGATGACTTCAAGACGGACACTGGCCACGTGCTGCCACAGTGGCAGATGGCCTCGCTGCCATTGGCGCACGCTCTGTGGAGCGTCGCTACTGCACACCAATGCTATGAGTGTTCTTGTTGTGGATTGGCAAGAGAGCCAACCCACTATGAGAGGAAGCCGAAAGGCACGCGTTTTAGCTCACGCAGGCTGGCGTGAGGTCTGGAACAGGGCAAGGAAGTGAGACTAGCAAAAAAAGGACGTAGCTGTGGAATACTTAACTTTAATCCATAAATGGTGAACATCGCTCTTGACGGTACATGTTTTACAGCATCAATAGCAACTGGTAACGGCGCCTTGCTAGGTCGTAGCAAATGACGTAGCTGAAGGCTATGCTAACTATCGTCTCGGCAAATGAGAGCGTATTTTGTCAGTGAACCATCGCTAGCAAAGTCAGCTGTACAACTAGGGCGAGTGCTAAAAGTCTCTCTAGACCTGCCGTGTGGCGGCTCTCGGTCTGCATTCACTGATAGTGGCGACACGCGGGTCCGACGTATACTAACGAACCGCGGGCGATTTAAAGGCTACCACCTAGCAAGTGTGGCGTCTGGCGGTGACACCACAGTTCTAACTTGTCTGTTGATGAAATGGGCGATTGTCAATGCAAATTTCTTGAGCCAAGCTCGATCCACATTCTGACGTGAACCTATCGCCTCAAATTTCTTGAAGTGGAAGATATCCCTCAACAGTGGTAACTTCCCCTGTGAGCAGAGGGTCGCAGAGGCAGTTCGCCAGCACAAGCACAGGCGGTAGAGTGGCTGCACCGGCTTGAACACAAATGTTGCCATAAAATGCACAACTCAGAAGCCCAGCTGTGGCTGAGGTGAGCCTGAGATGGCTCACCGTTTGGGAGATGTCACGTCCATGGGTGAGCATGAAGTATAGGAAGCCAAAGGAAAGTTTGGAGTAGGAATTATTCAGGGAGAGAAAATAAACAGTTTGAGGTTTGCCAGTGACACTGTAATTCTGTTAGAGATAGCAAAGGTTTGGAGATGTAGTTGAACGGGATTAACAGATTCTCGGAAGAAGCCTATAAGATGAACAGTGACATAAGAAAAAAAAAAAAAGGAACAGTCTTAGTCGAATGTAGTCGGATTAAGTCAGGCGACGCTGCGAGAATTAGAGTACACGATGAGACGCTAAAAGTAGTTGATGAACTTTACTGTTTGATGATGCATGGTTTGTGGGGCGCTCAGCTGCGTGGTTATAAGCCCAATTACAAGTTCCCAACCTTTGCTTAGTCAAAACTCGCCACGTTCATAAATGATGTGGACAACACAAACACCCAGTCATCTCGAGATAGGTGAAAATCCCTGACCCCGCCGGGAATCGAAACCGGGACCCTGTGCTCGGGAAGCGAGAACGCGACCACGAGACCACGATCTGCGGGCATTTTACTGTTTGGGGAGTAAATTAAATGAAGATGTCCGAAGTGAAGAGGATATGAAGTGCAGACTGGAAATGGCAGGACAAGCGTTTCTGAAGAAGAGAAATTTCTTAACAGTGTCTGTAAACATAAGAGATGGTAAGTATGTTCTGAAACAATATGTTTGATGTACAACTTTATGCGGAAGTGAAACGTGACGATAAACAGCTAACACAAGAAGAGAACTCGACCTTTTCAAATGTGGTGCTACAGAATATTAGATGCGTAGATCACGTAACTAATGAGAAGTTACAAGACAGAACAGGGGAGAAAAAGAATTTATGGCATAACTTGTCTGATAGAAGTGGTAGAAAGAATCGGTTGATAGAACAAGTTCTGAGACATAAGGGAATCTTCAGTTTAGTATCGGAGGTAAATGTGAAAGTTGCGGAGGCCGGCCACGGTGGCCGAGCGGTTGTAGGCGCTCAGTCCGGAACCGCGCGACTGCTGCGGTCGCAGGTTAAAATCCTGCCTCGGACATGGATGTGCGTGATGTCCTTAGGTTAGTTAGGTTTAAGTAGTTCTAAGTTCTAGGGGACTGATGACCACAGATGTTAAGTCCCATATTGCTCAGAGCCATTTGAACCATTTGAACCAAGTTGCGGAGGGAGAACAGGAGACAAGTACATTATGCAGTTGCGAGTGAATGTTGACTGCGGTATGAAGAGGCTTGTACATGATAGAGTAGCGTGGACAGCTGCATCACGAAGAACCGTTCTAATTCTGTCAGTTCTGAGCATCCACGCGGTACGCTGATTGGAAGTAACGCTACGTGAAAATGTTTAGCATCGATGATGCACGCGAAGTTTACAAGTTTTCATAAAAATATATTGGATTTAGGAAATATATTCTACGTGAAACGTTGCTTCCACTGTACATATACAGTTTTAAACCATTAGCATATTCGATTACAGGGCAAAAATTTGGAATTAGAGACGTTGATAAGCTAACAATACATACTTTAAAGACAAAGACGAATGTATGTGGGCTCTCATGAGACACGTTGTTACTTATAGTGGAAGCTCTGTGACGGTGTGAGAAAGATTTTTGAAAGAAAACCTGTTTCAAATCGTTACTGACACAGGTATTTGATTCCTTTACTCGTGTGTATGATGTACTACACATTCAAAGAAATCTGAGCTACGTACTGTATTGCAGAGTACTGGCGAACGCTACTTTCCTAATTAAGCTTGTGAACGTACTTCAGTTTGCGATCGGATAAATGACACGAATAACTATAGGTCACACGATGGCTCTGGTTTGTACAGCGTATATGGAACAAGTAATTCCGTAATTGAATGCCTACCCCTGGGTAACGCTGAAACACTGGTGCTTGTAAAAATTACATCTGGAAAGAGTCGACACGTAGAAGACAAATTGATCTGACAGTTTAATAGCAATAACATTAACACCAATAATAATGTGCAGTCACATAGACCCAGCAACGCTCTATCTTCTGCGACAGGAAAGATCAAAGTGATGCAAAGCTCTTGCATTGAAAAGCTGCCAGAGGGAGTGGAAATGCGAAAGCAAGAGCTAGTAGGTTTAGCTGACACCAAACTACCAATAAGCGACTGCACTCGAATGAGCTGGTATTATATGTCTTTCCATTACGAATGTAATGATCGGAGTCCTCTACATTTAATTTTTTATTTTTATTTTTATTTTATTTGGGAAACACAGAAAATCATTACTTACAACACTTGCTGCGAGGAGTGATGGGCCACCAACGGCTCAGAGAATTACACATGGTTCACAATAAAAATACAATTTTGTAGTGAAAAAGTACCACATGTCTTCCGTGTTACAGCATCCTGACCCTTATCCCTTCGCCTACGCTGTCGGGCTCTGTTCCACACAATGTAAATAAACAAATCAGCTGCGATCTGCTGCCTGATGGAAGTAGGTTAACCCATCGTAACAGAAATCATCATGGAGCGTTTTATAAGCTGTCACCTCACAAAGGGAGTTGCCGTCTGAGGAGACTGATGACATCAGAAATCAAGCAGCACACATTACAGATGACATCGACAAGTTAACTTTAACGGTGTTTGCAGCAATCCTTTCTCTCACCGTTCAAGAGTTATGAATGACAGACTGGACGCAGAGGTCATCATTATTGTACCATAGATCACCAAACAGTCACACATTAAGAGCCAGATCGTCTGTATAAGGTGACTGGTGGTTAGATGTTCACAGCATCCTACGACACAGCACCTGGATACAGAACTTTTTCACAGAGTAAAGCATGTGGTTTTATTGCGAAGCGTTAGTACTGCTTGGGGTGGATTGGGGGGGGGGGGGGGGGGGTAAGGTTGCCTCAGAAATGCAATCAAAGACAGTCTGCTCGAGGGGTGGTTGCATCAGTATCGCTGATTTTCTGAACTCGTCTCAGAGACCGAGCCACGACGCTTGATGAAGTATACAGATGAACAACAGGGCAATTTCTGTGCCAAACTCGGCAAAATTTACATCGATACCTGCCTCTGCTCTACTGTCATCGCAGGTTTCAATGTAATAGATGTTATAGGGGGGCATGGTGGGGATGGCCGATACTTCCTCGTCAACGAACCACACCGAAGAAAAGGTGGCTTCTGTGCGTGATTTGTTGAACTTAGTCTCTTTATCGAATTAGGTCAGGACGACAATGGAAACATACCATCTAATATAAATCAAACTAAGCACAGACAACCGCGGTAAAATTCAGAATTTTTGAAGGAATAACTCGATGTTAAAAGTCGAAAAATTATACCAGACTGGCACTCAAAACCGGATATACCGTTTAACGCGAGCGGTTGCTTCAACCACTTCGGCTATCCGGACATGCTTCGCGTTCGACTGAAATTTTCAACTTTTGAGACACTAGTAGCGTCTACTGCCGACTCACCTGCTTGCTCGCAACGAGTCCTGTTTTCCCGTCAATAACCCTGGGCTCGGTGTGGGGCGGCGGTGAGGTAGGTGGAGTTCTGTGGCCTGTTGTGGGGTTCTGAACCATTGAGGGCTATGGCGGGATGAAGCCTCTCCGTCGTTTCCAGATCCCCGGTTTAATACACAATACATACCTGTTCTCCCGCAAGAGTATCGGACACAGCTGCACATCTGCTCTGAAGATAACAAGACAGTCACGCTGACAGAACATACACCACACACACATACATATACGAGGTCTATCCAAAAAGTAACAGAATTTTTGGTCTATGGCAGTGAGGGTCTACAGCTGCCATCATGTTGTTATATTTCAGTACGCATCCATCGGTGGTAGCGTGTGGTCTGTGTGTCTGCTGCTTTGCTTTCTGTGACTAGTTAAAATGTGAGCTCCAATAGAAAATCCGGCCACTTGTGACGTGCATCCTGTGACTAGAATATTATTAGCAAAAAACTTCAAACGAATTGAAATTTCTGTCATTGAAAAAGGCAAGGCGGGTGATACAAAAGAAACTTCGGGGAAAACGTATCACAAAAGCTTTGTGTTTTCACGACAACGCACGTCCTTACACGGCCAATCGTACCCAAGAGCTCCTACGTGGTTTCGGATGGGATGTGTTGGATCATACACCTCAGAACCTGGATTTGGTGCTGAGCGACTACTAGCTCTTTCCAGCAAAGAAGACATGTCTCGCTACACAACGCTTTCATGCTGAGACCGAACTGCAGGCCGGCATAAACCAGCAATTGCAGGTGGTAGATTTCTACACAGACGGTATTGAAAAACGTGTGCCCCAGTACAATAAGTGCTTTAATTTGAATGGAAATTATGTAGAAGAATAGCTTATGAGAATGCCTTTAAAATTCATATTGTCAGTCTTTCAATTTAAAACGTCAGTTACTTTCCGGACAGTACTCATGTAAACATTAAGTCAGTATTTTATCAGCTGTTGTGAAACTAATCGGCTTTGTGAAGCACAGGTTCTCTTTTTGTCTATCCAGTGGCACACCATACAGTACGGTAAGATTCTGGCTTGTTTGACGATCGTATACGCAACCTGGCAGTCTTCTTTCTCCTCGCAGCCTCCACAAACTCATACCTCCGTCATGTTGCTGTACGGGGAACCGAGACGCCATAAATCACGGTCTTGTATCCTTCACGTTGCCAGTGCTGTCCCTGAACGCACCGCTGTTTGTGCGTCAAGAGAAGTCACAACAAATGGTCGCTGTCCAGACAGCTCACGATGCTTCAGACACCGTCTCGCTGTTCGTGTAAATACTTGTATTGCTAGAAACAAACCTATTTCCTAACTGTTGTGGGTGATGCGGCTGTGCGAGACACCTGGATGGAGCACACAACGCCTTTGGGGCGCTAGTCACATGGGATCCATTGAGGTCCTGCATGGCGCTGGGTACGGATCTTCTGAACTCGCTGATTCCATAGTCACGTAACAATCGTGTGATCTCGACCAGTGCCAGCAGAAACAGTGGAACGATAAATCGCAGTTTTGAAAGGTCACTGTCCACGCAGGAGATATTCTGCTCCTTGCGTGAGACAAAACAAAATGTTGTCAAAACAGGGAGCAGTCTAAAGCGATTTGTGAGCAAGAAACCCGCTGTCTAATCTTTCTTAGTGTGTGGAATGTAGACGGCATTATGCTTACCCGATAAGTGCAGTTGAGCTGAAGTGGTAATTCTTTGCATAACCAAGCATGCAGTATCCTTCTTATCAGTTTCAAGTACGCCACGTACTGCCTATATGGTGCTGGAGTTTAAATGGTCACCCATGTATCGACAGTTTTATTACATTGAGGAGACAAAAGTCATGAGATAGCGATGCGCACATAAACAGATGGCGGTAGTGTCGCGTACACAAGATTAGAAGGGCAATGCAGTAGCAGAGCCTTTGTTTGTATTCAGGTGATTCACGTGAAAAGGTGTCCGACGCGATTATGACCTCACGACAGGAATTACCAGACTTTGACTGCAGAATGGCAGTTGGAGTAGATGCATGGGATATTCCATTTCGGAAATCGTGTGGGAATTCAGTATTCCTAGAACCACAGTGTCTAGAGTGTGCCGAGGATACCAAATTTCAGGCATTGCCTTTCACCACGGACAGTTCAATGGCTGGTGGCCTCCACTTAACAACCGACAGCAGCGGCGTTTGCGTAGAGTTGTCAGTACTCAGTACTAACAGAGAAGGAACACGGCGCGAAATTACCGCAGAAATCAATTTTGGATGTACAACGAACACATTCGTTAGGACAGTGCGGCGAAATTTAGCGTTAATGGTCAATGGCAGCAGACAACCGATATGAATGCCTTAGCTAACATCACGACATCGCTTGTAGTGCCTCTCCTGAACTCGTGGCCATATTTGTTGGACAGTAGACGACAGGAAAACCGTGGCCTAGTCACATGACCCCCAACTGCAGTTGGTAGAAACTGATGGTAGGTATCGAGTGTGGGGCAGATCAAAAGAAGCCATGGACCCAAGGTGTCAACAAGGCATTGTGCAAGCTGGTGGTGGCTTCACAATGGTGTGAGCTGTGTTTATATGGAATTTACTGTGTCCTCTGGGCCAACTGAACCGAACATTGACTGGAAATGGTTATGTTCGGCTACTTGGCAATCATCTGCAGCCATTCACGGACTTCATATTCCCAAACAATGATGGAATTTTAATGCATGACAGTGATCTATGCCACTGGACCACAGTTGTTTGCGATTTGTTTGAAGAATATTCTGAACAGTTGGAGTGAACGATTTGGTCAACCAGGTCGCCCGAGATAAAACCCATCGAATATTTGTAATTGCACAAAATCCTACACCTGCAACACTTTCGCAGCTTTGGACGGATGTAGAGGTAGTATGGTTCAGTATTTCTGCTTGTTGAGTCCGCGCTACGTCGAGCACCTGCACTGCTCCTGGAAAAAGGAGATCCATCCCTGTATTAGGAGGTACCCAATGCCAGAATGCATAGGTTTAGCGTGAGACTGAACAAAAAGTCCCATTCACAGACAGCAAAACCCCTCTCGTTGTTGAAATAAAGTAAATCAAATGCACTTACACAACGATATAATCGTGAACAACAGATTCTACACGTTTTTGTGAACAGATTTCACCACCACTGACAACTCACACATTGACGTGTACAGAATAGCCAGTGGCCGCACTAAGAATGGCGGGGACAAGAGTCCCTGGCTGCCATATTTGATCTAATACTCATGACTCGTTGAGCATCTGGTTTCATTTGTCCGCGACGTATACCACTCAACTCACCTAAAATACTCATCAAAGAAAGATACAGTAACAACTGTCTGTTTAATATAACCACTTGTATATTTTCAAATCTTGTCATTATCGTTAGAAGCGTTCCAAAAGTATTTAAGCCGAAAAACGTTCGTAATATGTTATTTATCTAATATCTGCACCTAATATGACACTATATGGTGGGCAATGTTAAGAGCTGAAACTTCACAAACTTTCTGGGCTATGTTCTTATTGGCCCTAGGTGGCCCGCCAGTGACCCGTCAATTGAAACTAATAAGTGAAGTATTTTTATGTTCTTCCTTATGTTGAGAATTACATCGGAAACCAGTGAAATTACTGTCGTGAGTGATTGCAGCTAAATTGTTATGTACCTGATCATTTTCATTTCGGAGTATAGTGGTACAAGAATAATCATAAAATTTGGTGATGCGCACTCAGATCATCTGTATTATACCAGAGACAGTTGCAATCATAAAATACGACCCTAGTCTTTGAATAGTTGCTGTGTCTGCATCAATTGTAAGTATCATCAGGTCAAATAGTTTACACGGAACGTGAAGTATTCTGCTGGCCAAAAGAAGCTGCACAGACAGTTCTGTTGCAGTGGTGCCGAAACAGTTTCCTAGCGACATCTGAAAAGAAAGAATAATTACAATGGGAAGAATGTCTTCACATTCACTTGTTACTGCTGTACTTCGTATAGTACAGACGTCGTATAGTACAGACTTCTTTGTGTTTTTAGCCGCCTGTTAATTAGCCTACCTACAGTCGTACATTAGGAAAAATAGTTCCAAAACAGTACATAGTTTACTGCATAGCTCACTGCAGAATATGAACTGAATAAAATTATCAAACTATACTTGGCGTGAATTTGACTATTACGCGACCACTGATGGTTAAGTCTGAAGTCGAATTGTTTCTTAATCAACACATTTTTCTTATCAAATAAATAACTGTGCTTAATTTTCTGACAACCAGTAAACAAAGACACAAAAAAAAAAGGCTCAAATGGCTCTGAGCACTATGGGACTCAACTGCTGTGGTCATCAGTCCCCTAGAACTTAGAACTACTTAAACCTAACTAACCTAAGGACATCACACACCCCCATGCCCGAGGCAGGATTCGAACCAGCGACCGTAGCAGCAGCGCGGATCCGGACTGGAGCGCCTAGAACCGCACGGCCACCGCGGCCGGCCAACAAAGACTCAAACACTTACTGTAACAATTTGTAATTAAAGTTTGTTGCCGGTCCACTTGATAGTCTGTCAACAAGACAGCTAAATTGTACTAAATTTATAGCGTGGACTTCACTCCCTGTGGAGCCATGGGACTGTATGCTGCACAGAAAAATATGTCCAACACGCCATCACACTATTGCGATCTAGATTCGAGAAGGCCCTCACCATAATCCAAGAATGAGACCTACTTCCAAGTTCCAGTATTTATCTTAACCTATAATGTCTCAACACAGTCGTCCCTCAGTGGTCTGAAGTTCGATTGCTTCTCTTAGTCGCTAATGTAGTCAGTAACACTACTTGTTTCATATATAGCGTTCTGACTGTCTCCTGGAAACTTGCCAGCCCAACCTCTACTCAATTTTCAGATATTGAGTTTAATTCTCCATTCACTCCGATATCTATTGTCATCCTGTGACATCTTTAATATCCTTTCTGTGCCAGATGATCTTTCTTGTACTCTGAAGCTTGAAACATTGGTCATCCGACTGTGTATCCCTCGTCTGACATTAGCTTCCAAATATAACATTGACCAACGCCTCTGTGGACAATAGACGCCACAAGTGTTCTGGGAGCCTCTGAGTGTGTGCACATAGTGAGGACTATAGCACCACATTGAAAGCTGGGTAGCATGTATTTAGAGAGCACATAGGTAAGTAGTGTGGGTACAACACATGATCCAGCAAGATATTGTGCTAAACAATGAGTGAAGAGAAGTAAAAGTTATTTTGTTTGTATTGTGTGTTATCTGGTGCTGCATAATTGTGAACAACATTCGGTTGTACAGATCTAAAGCATTTAAGTGATCGAATTGAGAAACATCAGGAAATTCCACTACATTTATAAAATGTTTGCAAATACAGAGTGTTTGGTACCATTAACACTCGGCGTATAAAATGTCAATTCAGAAACATAATGAATTACTTATGAAGAACAGAGAAATATCGAACAGAGTATTAGAGTGCTTCGCGTTTTGTGGAACTCATAATTTTGCACTGAGGCCTCCGAGTGAAGAAGTGGAGTCAGATAACAGCGACAATTTCTTAGATTTCTTATCTCTTCTAGGAAATCTTAACAATGTGTCAGAGGACCATTTAGACAGCTCTGCTACTTTAATGTGTAAATATACGTTATGCAATATACAGAAGAAACTTTTAGACTGGATGTCTCAAGTAAACATTGAATAAATGAGTAAAAACATTACTGCTCCCATTTTTGTTTCCATGCAGGTAGATTAAACTACAGATAACACATGCAAAAACTCCTTTGACGTTATACTGCGGTAGTTTAGTGGGAAGGAGCCTATTGAAAGATTTGTTTCCTTTGACGTGAATGACAAAAATGAAGATTATGTGATAAGCAATTCAGTTATAAAATTTACTGACTTTTCAACTGGTACCCACTGGTACCCACTAGCGACTGCGAGCGTCATCCTCCACTGTTCCGTCCGTTTCCAATCGAATCGGTCCTCTTTCTGTAGATGTGTTGGTTATTTGTGACAGGTTAGACAAATGTAAATGCTTTTCTGCTCTGTCATTTTCTATTACATTTTGGAACCTAGCATGGGGACATTTGCTAAAATAAAGTGAGGTTTAGCTGCAACCGCTAACCTCAGATGGGTTTCCTTGTGAAAACCACAGATAATTCCATCAATTCCACAAGCCGTCGAGCTGCAACTTAACTGGAAACCCATTATCTTCGTTCTTATCTTAAAGTGCATGCAGTTGTCTGTAAAATATTGATTCTATATTCTCTATTTTCAACAGGAAATTGAGTACTTCGGTGTTGAATGAATGTCGTGTGACTAGGGCCTCCCGTCGGGTAGACCGTCGCCGGGTGCAAGTCTTTCGATTTGACACCACTCCGGCGACTTGCGCGTCGATGGGGATGAATTGATGATGATTAGGACAACACAACACCCAGTCCCCGAGCGGAGAAAATCTCGGACCTAGCCGGGAATCGAACTCAGGCCCTTAGGATTGACATCTGTCGCTCTAACCACTCAGCTACCGGGGGCGGACACTTCGGTATTGTACAAACGTTAAACGTTATATACTACTGTACAGACAGCAAGTGTGAACTGAAGTTAACTTTAGAGACAGTCTGTAGTCACTCGGGTAACAATCACCCCACCACATAACTACCTGAATAGGAATACCTCTGAGGTACCCGCCGTTGTCTTGCAGTCAGGCCTTTCAAAGCATATAAGGCTCCAGTAAGCTCTTCTCCTGAACCTCTCCTGTCACTCTACCAATTTTTCCTGTGAGCTTATCATGGTTGCAGGATACAAAGTGCAGGATTCACACTCAGCCCAAGTTTTACGTGTTGTACGTGTAATGAAAGCAGTCACTGTCGTCAAAAGAGTCCTAAACGGGTGTCTGTTTCTAAAAACTCTTTGTAGCAACAGAAGAGGCTGAATTCAGCAGGTAACGTAAATGAAAATCAAGCATCCGATGAAGAAGCTCAACATGTCTTTCCGAAACTGAGCAAAACTGTGACTTACTGCACGACATAGATTTTCGACTGCTGGCAAGAAAAGCAACGTAGGACAGTCTGGCACTAACAGATTTGCCTCAGTGAGAGCTTATAGAAGGCGGACGTATCAAGGGGTTATGTCTGAAGGCGGCATTACCGTGACAGGACATTCGTCTAAAAGGTCACTCAAAAACCTGGAACTACCACAGTTTGGGTAATACAGTCGCCAATGACCTGATGACACGGAATTTCAGTCTGCTACTGGACCAACCACACGGAGTCGTGCCTTTACATACTGCTTAAATTTCCCGCAGCCAGGTACCCAAGAAAATAAACCTTCGAGCAAGCATTAAACCATCTACATTCTGAGCAAGGCAGGCAGTATACACAAACAAGAAGAACGTGAAAGTCATACTGTGACTACAGACCAGCTGAAGGAGAAGCCACCCTGGATGCAAGCACGTGAAACAACGGATGACGAGCAAGAACAGGATGTGAACGTGATCCTCCCGTCATCTTGATCTGTAGAGTGAGGAGGCATCAGCACATGTAATCGTACAATCCATTGTATACGTCGCCACAAAAAAGAAGGAAGAAAATACTCAAAACCAAAGATAAAGAATCACGAAACCGAATATGCGAAGGAAACAAAAACGGAGTGGTCTGAGGACACAAAAATAATCACATAGAATGCGAAGGAACCGTAATGTCACGGTCATGCAAAGCTCTTGTTCCAGACATTGAATGGAACACTTGATTGTGGAAATATAGCAAGGCAAAAAAAGAAGATATGTTGGAATAAATTGTATGCTATGAGCAAGTATTCAGTGGGAGTAACGTAATATGAGTGTCTGTATTCAGTGTTCCGCTACTTCCGATACCATGTATTACGTTGCGTTTGTTTCCGATTTGTAATTTGTAATCATATTTTATTGATGTCATTTAGGAGAAATATGTGTAACTTTTTCAAATTAACTTATATTTTGCTCTCGATGGCGCTAAGCCTTACTTATTCACTACGGTATATAATGTCAACTTTTGAAAGATAAAAAATGCTCTTTCGCTTTCATGCTTTCTTTTCAATACAACAAAAAAGGTAAAAGTAAAAAATGTATAAAAGTTAACAAAATATTTATTCGGGTACTAACAGGCTAAAAGAATCACTTGTGATTTAAACATAGCTGCACTAAAGCAATTCTTGAACGCGTCTCAAGCAGACTTTATCCTGTTACCAGAAGTGACAGGAACGAACTTACATGTAACGTTTCGCAGAAATGCATTCAACAACGGTACAGAGAGTCGAAGTTGTAGGCACCAGTGCCTGTCACTAGGCCACAACTTGGGCGTTAAACGTGACGTTGTACGCTGACGGTTCGCAGTCGGAAGGTCTCGCTATGTTATTTGTTGTTCAGCGATCGCGAGTGATTGCCGCGACCGCCAATGGAGAAAATGGACCTAGCTGTTTGGGACAAAGGCCTTGGCTGCTTTCTCCGACGCACCCCCTCCAGCTGCGTGAGTGTATGTATGTGTGACTACTGTTAATGTCTTGTTCACAACGGCGTACACTGGACTCGCATTCGGGAGGACGACGGTTCAATCCCGCGTCCGCCCATCCTGATTTAGGTTTTCCGTGATTTCCCTAAATCGCTCCAGGCAAATGCCGGGATGGTTCCTTTACAAGAGCACGGCCGACTTCTTTCCCCGTCCTTCCCTAATCCGATGAGACAAATGACCGCGCTGTTTGGTCTCTTCCCGCAAACAACCCCAACCCACAACGGCGTGGAGAGGCTAAAGAGTGAATTAAATTAGCCCTGCCATTGACAGCCTGCAACCTAGACTAACGTCTGATTAACGACGTAGGTTGTGACATTCCTCCATTACAACTTGCTCAGGACCGGTACTTGGGGCCTGATCTTAGGAAGAGTGGAACCACTGGGTAATAATATGTTTATTTTAAAAATAACTCTCAGAGAAACATATGCAATGTGGACAAGTAGAGACACAGAACGTTAACTCCTATTCATTAAACTAAATTTGAGATTGATAAACCCTCTATGACGTGACTCGAAATAGTGTCCCCGGTATACGATGAAAACACTAAGTTGTTGATACTGACCAACATCGAAATTCTGGAAGCCTTCACCCTGACTGGCACTAACAGTAAAGGGCTCTGCGATCAGAGAAATGAAAGACATTTACTGTTAAGGATTCCCGTTGTAGATCCGTGGTGCGTATATCACCGAATTCAGTGCTGTGAAGAGCAATTCTGGATCCGTGGTCTCTTCACCGCTGCCGGCTGTTGTACAGATGAAGCGCGTTGCGTAGCTGGAAATTATGACTTCACAGAGGACGTGAACAGCGACCGCAGACCCCTACGATCGAAGCTACATCTGTACAACGCCGGACACGAATCAAAGACTCCTACCTGCTCATAAGCCAGGAACAGATTTGACTAAAGTGAGCGGTCGTAAAGAAGCACTTCGTAATGTCTCAAGTTCTACAAAGAATCACAGGTTCGTATCTTTGTTCACAGAGAGAGGAATGATGCCGTTCGTAGTGAAGAAATCAAAACTTTCGAATATCAATCTGAGACTGTTCAATATTTCAACACGCTATCCAGCGAAATGTGTGCAGCTGCCACCAGCCAGAGAGTCCCCGTAACCGCTATCTAGCCAAGCAGTGCCCTACCGGCAACCTCCAGAGACCATCCTCGCCGTGAACAGCCCAGTTTACCGCCACGTCGCCTCGGTAGCGGAAAATCTCCTTGCAGCCAATCACAGCCACTGTAACAAACGAAATAACTGTCAATTTACGAGCCATAAAACTGTCAGCCAACCGCCTTCAGATCGTCATCAGTTCGGTAGAAACCTATGGAAAAAATTGTGACCCTCCTTCTCTAAATCCTCGCACGAACGAAAATATGGCTGACATCGAAATAAGTGTCCAAGGAATAGAGAAGCAACAGAGAAAAGTCCACTGCACCTGACGGGATACCAATTCGATTCTACACAGATCACGCGAAAGAATTTGCCCCCCTTCTAACATCCGTGTACCGCAAGTTTCTAGAGGACTGGAAGGTTCCGAATGGCTCTGAGCACTATGAGACTTAATATCTGAGGTCATCAGTCCCCTAGAACTTAGAACTACTTAAACCTAACTAACCTAAGGACATTACACACATCCATGCCCTAGGCAGGATTCGAACCTGCGACCGTAGCAGGCGCGTGGTTCCAGACTGAAGCGCCTAGGAACGCTCGGCCACTCCGGCGACGGAAGGCTCCAAATGATTGCAAAAGAGCACAGGTAGTTCCAGTTTTCAAGAAGGGTCGTCGAGCAGATGCGCAAAACTAAAGGCCTATATCTCTGACATCGATCTGTTGACTCTTAGAACATTTATTTATTTATTTATTTTTTGCTCGTGTATCATGTCATTTCTGGAAACCCAGAATCTACTCTGTAGAAATCAACGTGGATTCCGGAAATAGCAATCATGTGAGACCCTACTCGCTTTATTTATTCATGAGACCCAGAAAATATTAGATACAGGCTCCCAGGTAGATGCCTTGACTTCCGGAAGGCGTTCGATACAGTTCCGCACTGTCGCCTGATAAACAAAGTTAGAGCCTACGCAATATCAGACCAGTTGTGTGGCTGGATTGAGGAGTTTTTAGCAAATAGAACACACCGTATATACTAAGATGGTATCTGTTCTTTCGGACATGTTCGAAATAACAGATGCCATTTTAGTATATATATAGATAAGGCTCACCGGCCACTTGACCATCTTCTTCTTCAGTGCGAATGCACAAACCGTGCCCGAACTCTTACGGGAATCGGCAACGCGCCGCGAGTAATGAGTATAATGGGCGGGGGCACTACGAATGTAGTGCGGGACTATACGTTTAGATTGTGTGTTTCGCGGGAGGCGTGCCAGAGATAAATCCCTGCAGTCGCGCTATCCTCTGTGTCCTCGGTGGCTCAGATGGATAGAGCGTCTGCCACGTAAGCAGGAGATCGCGGGTTCGAGTCCCGGTCGGGGCACACATTTTCATCTATCCCCGTTGACGTATGTCAACGCCTATAAGCAGCTAATGGTGTTCATTTCATTGTAAGAACACATCATGTTGTTCTCAATAGAGAGACGGCTACAGAAGTTAAAGTGACCTCTGGCGTGCCACAGGGGAGTGTTATGGGACCATTGCTTTTCACAATATATATAAATGACCTAGTAGATAGTGTCAGAAGTTCCATGCGGCTTTTCGCGGATTATGCTGTAGTATACAGAGAAGTTGCAGCATTAGAAAATTGCAGCGAAATGGAGGAAGATCTGCAACGGATAGGCACTTGGTGCAGGGAGTGGCAAGTGACCCTCAACATAGACTAATGTAATGTATTGCGAATACATAGAAAGAAGAATCCTTTATAGTATGATTATATGATAGCGGACCAAACACTGGTAGCAGTTACTTCTGTAAAATATCTGGGAGTATGCGTACGGAACGATTTGAAGTGGAATGACCGTTTAAAATTAATTGTTGGTAAGGCGAGTGCCAGGTTGAGATTCATTGGGAGAAAGTGCTTAGAAAATGAAGTCCATCAACAAAGGAGGTGGCTTACAACATACTCGTGCGACCTATACTTGAGTATTGCTCACCAGTGTGGGATCCGTAGCAGGTCGGGTTGACAGAGGAGACAGAGAAGATCCAAAGAAGAGCGGCGCGTTTCGTCACAGGGTTATTTGGTAAGCGTACTAGCGTTACGGAGATGTTAAGCAAACTCAAGTGGCAGACTCTGCAAGAGAGGCGCTCTGTATCGCTGTGTAGCTTGCTGTCCAGGTTTCGAGAGGGTGCGTTTCTGGATGATGTATCGAATATATTGCTTCCCCCTACTTATTCCTACCGAGATCACGAATGTAAAATTAGAGACAGCCGAGCGTGCACTGAGGCTTTCCGGCAATCGTTCTTCCCGCGAACCATACGCGACTTGAACAGGAAAGGGAGGTAATGACAGTGGCAGGTAAAGTGCCCTCTGCCACACACCGTTGGGTGACTTGCGCAGAATAAATGTAGATGTAGATGTAGATGTAGTTGTAGATACATTGCTGTGTCTTTTGTTGGCAATTTGTCTTGGCGTCTGTCGTGAGCACTTCTGCGACGGTCAGCCCGCATATGTGGCAGGCATTCCAAGTGCAATCCTCACGCTAAAAATGGTTAGTCGTGGCACTTGTAAGATGCCATCTCAAAGATCTTACGCTTTCAGCAATGTCTTGCCCCGACCTCCTTAGCGAACACAGGCCCGCCGCTTGAAGCCTCTTCCCACTAGCCTCACGTTGGAGCGGGGGCTGTAGGCAGTAAACGCTCGGCGTTCTCTTTCGCGAGCTATGATACTGTCCTTGTACCATGTCGATCACAGGGATTGCAAAAGCCCACGTTCGCTCCTCGGTCAGAGTCAGCGTGAAATGTCACACAAAGCATGCAGCTCTACAGATGTGTTAGTACGAGGCTACTCAGTATCAACTATTAAATGATTAATAATTCGATAACCTACATAAAAAATTCGATCGCACGTTAAGTAAATGAAATAAAAATTGTCAAAATTGTGCGTGCATGGTGGTTCTGGAACCTTCCAAAGTTACCGTTTTTGTTTGAGTCCCATGTGTGCATGTGTGTGTGTGTGTGTGTGTTTTGTGTGTGTGTGTGTGTGTGTGTGTACGTAAGTGATCCCCCATGACTGACTGGCGCTACCGCCCCACGTTTCTGTTCTCATAATTACGTGAATACACCATTTTCCACAACTGCAGGTTTCATTTCAGTCTATTATCCGCACAGTACTTGTACGTTCGTAGCGCCTGCTCTTGTTCGCAGTTGGTGGTACATGAAGATCAAGTTTTAAGCTTCTAAACCGACCGTGGGATAAATTAAGGAAACACTGACCCCTGATATTGATTGTTATCCAATAAATACACTCCTGGAAATTGAAATAAGAACACCGTGAATTCATTGTCCCAGGAAGGGGAAACTTTATTGACACATTCCTGGGGTCAGATACATCACATGATCACACTGACAGAACCACAGGCACATAGGCACAGGCAACAGAGCATGCACAATGTCGGCACTAGTACAGTGTATATCCACCTTTCGCAGCAATGCAGGCTGCTATTCTCCCATGGAGACGATCGTAGAGATGCTGGATGTAGTCCTGTGGAACGGCTTGCCATGCCATTTCCACCTGGCGCCTCAGTTGGACCAGCGTTCGTGCTGGACGTGCAGACCGCGTGAGACGACGCTTCATCCAGTCCCAAACATGCTCAATGGGGGACAGATCCGGAGATCTTGCTGGCCAGGGTAGTTGACTTACACCTTCTAGAGCACGTTGGGTGGCACGGGATACATGTGGACGTGCATTGTCCTGTTGGAACAGCAAGTTCCCTTGCCGGTCTAGGAGTGGTAGAACGATGGGTTCGATGACGGTTTGGATGTGCCGTGCACTATTCAGTGTCCCCTCGACGATCACCAGTGGTGTACGGCCAGTGTAGGAGATCGCTCCCCACACCATGATGCCGGGTGTTGGCCCTGTGTGCCTCGGTCGTATGCAGTCCTGATTGTGGCGCTCACCTGCACGGCGCCAAACACGCATACGACCATCATTGGCACCAAGGCAGAAGCGACTCTCATCGCTGAAGACGACACGTCTCCATTCGTCCCTCCATTCACGCCTGTCGTGACACCGCTGGAGGCGGGCTGCACGATGTTGGGGCGTGAGCGGAAGACGGCCTAACGGTGTGCGGGACCGTAGCCCAGCTTCATGGAGACGGTTGCGAATGGTCCTCGCCGATACCCCAGGAGCAACAGTGTCCCTAATTTGCTTGGAAGTGGCAGTGCGGTCCCCTACGGCACTGCGTAGGATCCTACGGTCTTGGCGTGCATCCGTGCGTCGCTGCGGTCCGGTCCCAGGTCGACGGGCACGTGCACCTTCCGCCGACCACTGGCGACAACATCGATGTGCTGTGGAGACCTCACGCCCCACGTGTTGAGCAGTTCGGCGGTACGTCCACCCGGCCTCCCGCATGCCCAGTATACGCCCTCGCTCAAAGTCCGTCAACTGCACATACGGTTCACGTCCACGCTGTCGCGGCATGCTACCAGTGTTAAAAACTGCGATGGAGCTCCGTATGCCACGACAAACTGGCTCACACTGACGGCGGCGGTGCACAAATGCTGCGCAGCTAGCGCCATTCGACGGCCAACACCGCGGTTCCTGGTGTGTCCGCTGTGCCGTGCGTGTGATCATTGCTTGTACAGCCCTCTCGCAGTGTCCGGAGCAAGTATGGTGGGTCTGACACACCGGTGTCAATGTGTTCTTTTTTCCATTTCCAGGAGTGTATGTTGCTCAGTAGCCGATATTCACTTGATAAAATATCTTATTATCGTACTTTGTACTCAAGACAGGTTGGCTTACATTCCGCATGAAACGAAATCCAGTGAGATTCTAAAAAGCTTGGAGGGATAAATGATGTAAAGTGTACATTTGGTATACTCGTATGGTAACCACAGTACACCATTGTAATTGATAATTAATTGAGTCCCTCAGCTACCGACAGGATTTGTTGATATACCTCGATGGGGACAGCTGAAAACGTATGCCCCGATCGGGGCTCGAACCCGGGATCTGCCGCTCACATGGAAGACCATCTATCCATCTGAGCCACCGAGGACACAAATGAATGGCGCGACTGCCGGGACTTATCCCTTTCACGTCTCCCGTGAGACCCACATTCCCAACAGTCCACAATGTAAGTGGGAGATCCCGGGTTCGAATCCCGGTTGGGGCACATATTTTCAGCTGTCCCCATCGAGGTGTATCAATAACACCTGTCGGCAGCTGAGGGTTTCAATTAATTATCATTTATTCCAGAGAAGCTGCACGGTCATCATTGGTATCTGTTCTTTCGGGAACAGTTACTATCGTCATATACCAGTGTACGATATGAAACAGGTTCTGCAAATTATTTACCGCTATATGGGCATGTTTAGAATGTAAAGTGTTTCAGAACAATTACATGTCTCTACAAATGTAGTTCAGTCAATTGAGCTCAATAATAAGGTGAAAAACCGCTATGGTCACTATTTTAACAATTTGCATTCAATCAATTTCACAACGAGTTTGTAACGAAAGTATTTTATTCGACACAGTTGATCTCATAATTTGCTGTAATATGTCAGGTGAATGACATCAAGGTACAAAATAAATAATATTATTAATATTCAAAAGGTACGACTGGGTTCCTGTTTTGAACAAACTATCATATTCCACATCATAACATATCACACAATTAAACAGGTAGCTAACCGCGATCTACACCATCATGCAACGCTTGAAGGCGAAACATATTTATTGTATTCACTTAATCAATATTTTCACAGTATTCTGGTTAAAACGAGACACGAAAACGTTTCGATCTGTTAGCTGATACAATCACTCTCTCTTATAGCAAATTAACTAATGAGGAACCTCACTTTCATCAGTTGTTCCAAATTCAGGTCGTCACTGAACGGCGTCAAGTTTCTCCATGATGTACGTAGCACTTTAAACGCCACCTGCAACCCGCCTATATGACGTTATATATATTTTTTCGGTGCAATTCAAGGAAACAGTTTATTCCCAACTACAAGCATTGGTAATAGCGACAACAACAGTAACGAACTTTAGTGTTGAATTAAATGTTTATCGGAGTAGGTTCGCTAAATTGTTTGAATAACAACAGTACAAAAACAGGTAAGCACTTTATAATTGGCGCAATACAGTTTACAGCGAACACAAATAACAACTAGCTTTATTTTTAAGATTTCTTCTTCTCCACTACAGTACATACACCAGCGGTAGCCTTCTGTCAGTCATTGTGATAATTGATGGCTTTATCCAGAGACTGCGTCTAACTAATGAAATGATTACACTTATCAGTGCCAGTTCACTCATACTAATACATTTCATCTCTTCCCTATTAGCAGCTTTCTTTATGGTGCACAATGTATATTCAGTAATGTTTGGAGTAGTGCGCTGCAGTCACTGAACGTGAGTATTGTATGTTCCTTGTTGGTATTACATTTTTTGAATACTTAATATTAGGTTCGTACACATTTCTGCGACAAGTAATCATTGAAATGACCTTGTATCACTAAAATTTTTAAATATCTTAGTCCATTCTTTCTATAGTTTCTGTTTAGGTACAGAACGCGTTTTCTATGTGTTCACCTGTCATAATTTAATGCTTGATATAAGACTTCGGTAATGCTCACATTCTGTATCTCTGTAATAATACTAGTGATTTCGTATATTGTTATAAATTTATTCACTATATTCTTTACTAAATGTCGTACAGTACGTATTTTTCACCCTTTTACTTTTCGGTATACTACTCAAACAAGCTACCTATTGCAGCTCATCACCTCATACAAAAACATCACTGAAGTGACTGCAATTGTGGTCTTCCATGCTTAATTTTCTTTCAATTTATAATCCATTTGTTCTTTATCCTACTGCATTCCAGAAAGCTCTACATTCAGAAAGAAATCTCTTATTTCCTTTTTACTTCGGAGTCAGAATTGTAGTTTAAAGTAAAGCAGTACATCCTTTTATTACTTTTATCTTTCCTCCGTGTCTTATTTCTCCATGTCTTATTACACTTCTTAACTTTACCATGCTTGTCTTCAATCTGCTTCTTTTACACCTTACAGCTTCTTACTAAATTATTATAATGTTTTAGGGGGAATGTGAAGTGTAATCTAAATCGGCAAGTAGTAGATAGTCTGAGCGAGGACGTTTAAAATTCACATCTCTCTCTCGCTCTCTCTCTCTCTATCTCTCTCTCTCTCTCTCTCTCTCTCTCCCCTCTCTTTCACACCCACCCACACCCACACACACACCCACACACACACACACACACAGACACACACACACACACACACACACACACACACACAAGCAGTTAAAAGTATGTATTTCCATTGTTTGCAATGTGCCATATATTAAAACATAATGCAATTGAAATGGAATATATAAATTACGTAGTTGATTTAGGAAACAAGGACTTGAGGTAGACGCAAAACTGGAGCGTGCTTGCATTAGTAAGCAATTACTTTTTGTTGATTATTACTGCTTGACTGCTTCCCTACATTTTGCTCTGGCTCTACGCAAGGGGCAGTATAATCAAATTTTGTTAACTCAGTATAAGCGGACAAATAATTAGTACAAGTGTATTCTTGGTATGTATTGGAAAATCATTGCAAGCCTATCTAAATTACCATTGCAAAAACACCCACTTGTACTAAATCTCCAGAAATGTCTCAATTTTGCCAGTGAGTCCGTAGAGGATAGTATAAGGCGTACGGTATGATTTTGCAGAGACGAAGACAATCATTGTTGGATTGTGTTAGTGGGTCATTGTGTAGGATTGTGTCTACCTTTTTCGAGAGAAGCTCTTAAAATTTATCTCCCTCAGTGCCGTCGGGTTATCTGAAAAGTGGAATTCTACTTCCTTTGATTCTAGGTAATGAAGTGGAATGCTGTATTATTCGGAACAACGGTCAAAATGGAATCCAAATTAATGTATTTATTTGCTAAACACCATAAACTGATAATGATTAACTGAAACCAAACAATTTACTGAGAGCATGGTCTTACAATAGAACTAGATCGAATGGCATCCTATTGGCGACTGGCGATTATGGCGCGCGGCCTTGACCTCGTACTTGTGATATTTCGTAGCCACATGTGCATTCTCACTATTTTAAACAATATTCATTTATTTATTAAGATGACTAATTCCTTTTGCTGTAAGGAATTACGTCTCCCAATACCTATATTGATAAAAGCGACTTTTATTAGCAAATATTTGTTAAGGAAGATTACTTGTTTCGAGCCAGAATAACTGTGCTTCTTCTGCGTATCTATCTGCAAACGGAACGGGTTTCCTCATGTATAGCTACAGTGCCTCACACCACCGTTTACTGGCAACAACATGTGGTCCACGGCCTCTTTCAGCCAGCGTGGGAGCTGAAGGCTTACTCCCGACTGTATTTTCAGGAAGTATCGCTTTATTAGTATCAGTGCTACATTATATTCGCAGACGCGATACAAAATAGTATAAATAAAAAATAAGGAAATGAAATGTAGCTTGAACAGAAGGAGTACCTCACAACGTCTGTACCAAATACGTTCAGTTAACGGTTGGTGCCTCTGATCTAGGAACCATCTGAGTCGCCACACATCTATGATGTACCTCTGATCTAGAACCCATCTGCGTTGACACACATCGGTGTTCGTTCCTTCCACTGATCAAAACACTGATGCATGCCATTCTCGAGGCTTGCTAGGAGCCCCATCGTTTGTCCCCCGCCACAGAGTAAATCGATTTTGATTACATTCTAGAGCTGCGTGAGTACGCTTTTCTAGGTCGTGCACTAATACACCACGACAAATAGGTCCTTCGTAATGCGTCCTGCCTAATTCTTTGTTAACGTGATGTTAACTCGCAACGATACTTGCAAACAGAATATCTTCAACACGTTATACCTTTAGCGTAATGTCATCAGTATGTATCCGCCAGTGTCTTTTAGTTGCACAATTATTCATATGTACACTCAGTTCTTAGCTATGTAATTCTTCTATGGAGTGCAAATGTACGAAATACGAACGTAGTTCACAAACTTCAGAAAAGCACCATAAGAAAGATAATCAAAAATTGTAATCAATGCGACAAGAGGAGATACATTCGAGAAGCTACATAACATGTGATTCATGCCGCTTTTAATTAGTTTAGGATAATCAGATAGTAGCGAGACTGGTTTACAGTTTTCTATGTCTTGAGGTCATCCTTTTCATGTAGTGGCTTTATTTCTTTTGTTGTTGATAAACAGAATCTAGATATTTGTCGATAATATGTTCTGACTGAAGTTTAAATACTTTATTTAGGTACCGTCAGGAACCCAGGACGTTTTATTTTTCTTAACTAATAGAGTTGCTCACTTCTGTTTTAGTCAATATATATGTGTGGTACTTTCACTTTGATGGAGAACACCTCGCTGTGTGGATTACATTGAGTTGTAATAAAATTGTTTGTCGTATTTGTTTGATGTTCATTAAATATTTATTAAAGCCTCCACTGTATCTTCAACAGTTCCCTTCACCATTTGTATAATGACTTTACTGTTACATACTTCATTTTTACCCACACTATTGTTAACAACTTTCCCTATTGGTGTCATTCTGTTACTTCGTTGTTTCACACTTGAGATATTTGCTTTTTTGTTGCTGTTATTACTTTCCTACATTTTGTTCTACAACTTTTTTTATGTGGTTACAAAGTTGCAATTTGGTAAGGTGCTTTCCAAGAGTTTCTAGAGATTTTAATGTGCCCTGTGTTATCCATGCATCTATTATCTGTGCATCTGCGTATACTGTAAATTTTAATTTCCTTTCCTGGGCCCTTAAATTCTCAAAAGTATGTTTAAGTACAGAAAAATGACACAAACGTTTGTTGGTATTCTGTAGGACATTTCCCATGTGGGTTATTGTGGTATGCGGTTGAAAATTCTATTATTACGTGTAGTTTCCTTACGACACTTATTTTGATATAGCTCATATTTATTTTGAAGTTATTAGTATACACGTTTTTAGCACATATTTACATACCATGTAATCTGAAACGCCACTCCTGTCATGTCAGTGTCGTAATCATACACCATTTGCCAATAAATGTACGATCAGTCGGTGTTTCACTACTCTAGCAGTATCTGGATCACTTTAGTATTGCTGCTAATAGGTTGTAAGATATTGATAGCTTCACGAATAGATCCCTTTTGCAGCTGAAGTTCGGAAGTTCGGAAGCTTGCATTGACTTCACCTAGCACAATTGTGGATTTGGACTACATTTGCGGTTCAATGGAGTTCCAGAATTTATAAAAATAAAAATTATTTTTTGGTGATCTGTCTATGCGTGTGTTAGTACCTCCCTTATCTATAACAAACTCGCAGTCTTTTCGATGTATTTTACCTGTTTTTATTTTGTTTCATTTGACCTTGCCATTCTAACATACAGATGTACTTTATCACACCTACACACTTGTTCACAAAAGTGGCTTATCACTTTACCTTAGTAATTTCTTGGTGGTGTTTGACACTAGACTCTCCTGCAAGTTGTGTGACAGCGTAGCTCTTCCGTTACATGCTGGTTACTTGACTGTTGTTTCTTTCACTGTTATCTTCTTGTCGGTTCCTTTGATGATGTTGTTTATGATGTAGGCGATTCCCTCTGTAGATAGCCTAAAATCCCTTCTGGTGTTGGGGATAAGGCTTCCAGAAAGCTTGCAGTGAGCAAATGGATATCGTGTGCATCACACGATACTTTTTATTATTATTCGTATCATTTGACTGTCTTTTAATGCTTAACGTATCAAAGGTAGACCAAAGTAGGTGTGAACATATTCGGCTTAGGAGAGCTTCCGCCCTTGATCTTACAAGTACGGTGACGTGTCACTAATACGAGAAATTACAGTTTGTGCTTAAAAATTCGCCAAGAATATTGGTTATATCTTCGAATTTCTCAGTCTTCCAACTCATCACATTTCATTCTAGGGAAAATTGTAAGTAGTCATCCAAACGTGAATTTCTGAAACTCTGAAGAAATATTACTGTACAAGTGCCTTACGTGACACTCACAGTTACAACGAGGTCACAGTGCAGAAGGATGTTTCACACCGTGACCAAAACGTCCTCGCAGCTGATGCCTCCCCTTCTCTGTTCATAAAATGCAAAGTATTTATAATTTATAAAGATCCTTTGCAGCTGAGGAGGCAGACGCTGTAACGCAAACATACCTGAAGCTGCAGTATACTGTAGGGCGACTCTTTTAAGGTAGTTTATAATTTTTTTTTTATAATTTCTCTAGCACTCCCCCACCCCCCCCCCCCACCCCCCCCACCCCCCTACTGCTTGCTTTTCAAGATGTGGGTGAATACGAGCTTGCTAGTATATGTGATTGGATAAATGTAGGTGCAGTGACGTGGAAAATTACAGTAAAATCACATGCTGAATGCTAGTCTGGAAGCGATGGCTCAATATATCGAAAATTCAGCCGTCAACAGTAGGTCTGTACGCAAATCCCAAAAACACTACGGAAGAAAGCTACTGAAACATCTATTTAACGATAACAACCCAAAGGCTATTACCATGCATGGTATACATATTTTTGCTGTGATTCAAATGGTTGCACTACGCAACTTCCTCAGTAGCATGGAACTGGGAAATATCAGTCAAAAGCTCCCTATGAAACTCTCACTCTTCCTCTTCAATTCTACGTTTACTAAATTGGCGTTATACACTGTGTTCTTAATATTAGTACTCTAGTATTAATAACTACGTTTAATCAGACAGTGTTGTATGACATATAATTAGTCTTAAGCGCGTAAGAGATTTTATGTGAATTTTTGTTTGTTTCAGATGTAAGGGTGTAGACCATCAATTTTTATTTGCCTGTTGAGCACAGACTTCACACAAGTCATTTTTCTTCGAACATAACCAAAACGAGTAGAGAGGAGGGTGGGGGGGCGGGGGGAGGGAGGGAGAGGGGGAAAACACCAAGTGAATGTCCAACGTTAAAGTTAAGTGATGTACACAGTTGTCTCACATTTGTGATAAATGGTGTTGTATACATACCGATTTATCAGCAGCAAAGAGCAAAACGTTTCGTATTAGGGAAAAAAAATCTTTTAGTCACTGATTTACAGTTGTAGAAGGGAGTGCCAAAAACAACATACTAAAAATCACACTGTTGTAGTGTGAGGGTGGGAGAGGTGGGCGTTTGTAATGGTAACCATTTTTTGTTTTCCCTGAATATCTCGAAAATAGCGTCTTCTAGCGAAAACTTTTACTAGTACATTTTTGGAAATGATATTTTAACGGTATAAAATGCGTGTTCGTTCATAAATGAAGTTGGTTAAGAACGAATATTAAATGTGCGTACCAGATTTAAGTGCAGCACAACCGTATAATGGGACAAATTGGGCTCTGCAGCTAAAATACGGTGGAAAGGTAAGGGGTGGAGGTTACAAGTGTGAGAGCAGATAGATCGCGGGTTGTGGTCACGCACCTCCGTCCTTCATAGGTTTGAAAAATGAAGAGTGAGCAAGCAATTCACCCTTTTCACACTACGTCAGGAAAAGCAACTACAGTCAGTGTCGATGTAGTGTCTAAACATTCCCGGGAGGTAAGTGTTTTTCACAAAGTGTGTCAGCGCTACCTTAAAGAACGACATGTACAGCTGGCAATACAAACGCGAGAGATGCATATGAACAGATTCTGCATAGATTTTGCCGGCCGGGGTGGCCGAGCGGTTCTAGGCGCTACAGTCTGGAACCGCGCGACCGCTACGGTCGCAGGTTCGAATCCTGCCTCGGGCATGGATGTGTGTGATGTCCTTAGGTTAGGTAGGTTTCATTAGTTCTAAGTTCTAGGGGACTGATGACCTCAGATGTTAAGTCCCATAGTGCTCAGAACCATTTGAACCATTTTTTTTGCATAGATTTCCAAACCCTGTTATACATTCCAGAAAGAGATTTTCACTCTGCAGCGGAGTGTGCGCTGATATGAAACTTCCTGGCAGATTAAAACTGTGTGCCGACCGAGACTCGAATTCGGGACCTTTGCCTTTCGCGGGCAAGTGCTCCACCATCTGAGCTACCGAAGCACCACTCACGCCAGGTCCTCACAGCTCTACTTCTGCCAGTATCTCGTCTCCTACCTTCCAAACTTTACAGAAGCTCTCCTGCGTACCTTCCAGAACTAGCACTCCTGAAAGAAAGGATACTGCGGAGACATGGCCTAGCCACAGCCTAAGGGATGTTTCCAGAATGAGATTTTCACTCTGCAGCGGAGTGTGCGCTGATATGAAACTTACTGGCCGATTAAAACTGTGTGCCCGACTGAGACTCGAACTCGGAACCTTTGCCTTTCGCGGGAAAGTGCTCTACCATCTGAGCTACCGAAGCACGACTCACGTCCGGTCCTCACAGCTCACTCCGCTGCAGAGTGAAAATCTCATTCTGGAAACATCCCCCAGGCTGTGGCTAAGCCATGTACCCGCAGTATCCTTTCTTTCAGGAGTGCTAGTTCTGCAAGTTTCGCAGGAGAGCTTCTGTAAAGTTTGGAAGGTAGGAGACGAGATACTGGCAGAAGTAGAGCTGTGAGGACCGTGCGTGGGTCGTTCTTCGGTGGCTCAGATGGTAGAGCACTTGCCCGCGAAAGGCAAAGGTCCCGAGTTCGAGTCTCGGTCGGGCACACAGTTTTAATCTGCCAGGAAGTTTCACTGTTATACATTGCTACAGGGGAAGTTACAGCATTCGTTTGGGAAAGGCAACTTACCCCACTACTATCACAGCTCGCTTTTTAATTTGCGTAAAGACTGTATCTCCCAACATTTCTTGTCTAGTTCGCTTATGCAAGTGGACAAAATAACATCTCTGAGCTGATGTCTAAATAATGGAATTCTTTCCAGTTTATTAAGTGCGTATTTATTTGAAGTTGTTAAATGAGCCTTTACATAAAATACATTCCAATATACAAGGGTTGAGTTCTGCTTAATTAGTAATAGTGATGTTGTTAATGACCTATACTTGGCATCATGCTGCATCTTGATCCTGCCTGTCACTGACAGCATGTTCGAGAATCATTTAACTCTGTGGACATCTTTTGGTGGTAAATCAATGAGTGACCAGAAAGCTACTGTACTTCTCTCACCATTTATTGTCGTACTGGTGG
This sequence comes from Schistocerca serialis cubense, assembly GCF_023864345.2. NCBI lineage: Eukaryota > Metazoa > Arthropoda > Insecta > Orthoptera > Acrididae > Schistocerca > Schistocerca serialis. The sequence goes on from NC_064642.1 coordinate 726,794,163, forward strand.
ACTGCACAAATCACTTCTATTGAATAGATGCTATCACTTATAGAGAGGGCTGCGGTGAGTAGATAGACTTAATACACATCCACAGGATACTTTACAAGGTGGTTGTCAATATGCCTGCTGGAATGGCACCGACCATTTCTAAATCTAGAACAATCACCTGTTGTAACGCATTGTTTTGAACTGTGTGGAAATATCTGAATTTCCGTGACACCTGGGTGACCTCCTTATTTATAGTGGGAGCCAGTTGAAGTATGTGGGCCTCTTCCAATCTTAGAAGAGCTGAGGCTTGGGCATTGAATTTGATACCGTCGATCTTTAAAAACTACTCCTATACCACCCATTGATAGTGGAGACAGTGGAATCGACATTGTCAAATGCATATTGATAGTATGTTTCACTTGGGGCACGCTTTTCTGTGGGGTGGATAGTTGACAGCTGCAAACAAATACTCACTTAATAAAATGAAACGAACTCAACTATTTAAACACATCCTCTGTGAAATTATATTGTTTACTCACATGAGAGAAATATACTGGAAATGCTGCGGGGGTACAGTCTGTGTGTAAACTGAAAAGCAAGCAGCAGTCGTGGTGGGGCAAGTTTTCTTTCCAGCTACACATGCTGCACAGAATGACTAAGAAATATTTTCTCTCTAGCACTGTAGGACAGCGAGCCCATATTTAATTGATTCTGTCCATACGCATTTCTTGCTTCACTATTATCAGTTACTCATATGTGTATTCGGTGTGCAAAATAAACACCCCTGAGGATGATAGAACACTGTGTCGTCGATGTTTCACAAGGCGAAATCTGGAAGGTTTGGTATAACACAGTGAAAAGCCCTGTAGTTACTTTTTGTGACATAGAGCGAAGAGGAACTGCCTGCTCGCTTTTTATTTTGCTGATCTATGGACGAAGCAAGTACATGACGACGGTTTAGTGACCTACTTTACCACATGGTTATAAATTCCACTGCCCACCTTTCCACCATTTTATACCCAGGAACACAATTTACGCCTTAATATGGTACTACTTTACTTAATTGTGGTACAAATATTTAATATTTTGTTCTTAAATCAAGTTACATAACAATACAGATTAATTTTATACAGTTAAAACACTGTTTTTAATTATCTCCAATTATTACATTCCTTGCAGCATGAAAGATGTTATTCATAAAGAATTAATGTATAAGACATAGCTAGTGGAAAATTTAATTTAGTTTTATATCACTAGCTAGTAGAAAATTTAATTTAGTTTTAATATCACATCAAGCCCCCCCCCCCCCCCCCCCATGAACCATGGACCTTGCCGTTGGTGGGGAGGCTTGCGTGCCTCAGCGATACAGGTGGCCGTACCGTAGGTGCAACCACAACGGAGGGGTATCTGTTGAGAGGCCAGACAAACATGTGGTTCCTGAAGAGGGGCAGCAGCCTTTTCAGTAGTTGCAGGGGCAACAGTCTGGATGATTGACTGATCTGGCCTTGTAACATTAACCAAAACGGCTTGCTGTGCTGGTACTGCGAACGGCTGAAAGCAAGGGGAAACTACAGCCTTAATTTTTCCCGAGGACATGCAGCATTATTGTATGATTAAATGATGATGGCGTCCTCTTGGGTAAAATATTCCGGAGGTAAAATAGTCCCCCATTCGGATCTCCGGGCGGGGACTACTCAAGAGGACGTCGTTATCAGGAGAAAGAAAACTGGCGGTCTACGGATCGGAGCGTGGAATGTCAGATCCCTTAATCGGGCAGGTAGGTTAGAAAATTTAAAAAGGGAAATGGATAGGTTAAAGTTTGATATAGTGGGAATTAGTGAAGTTCGGTGGCAGGAGGAACAAGACTTTTGGTCAGGTGATTACAGGGTTATAAATACAAAATCAAATAGAGGTAATGCAGGAGTAGGTTTAATAATGAATAAAAAAAATTGGAGTGCGGGTTAGCTACTACAAACAGCATAGTGAACGCATTATTGTGGCCAAGATAGACACAAAGCCCGTGCCTACCGCAGTAGTACAAGTTTATATGCCAACTAGCTCTGCAGATGATGAAGAAATTGATGAAATGTATGACGAGATAAAAGTAATTATTCAGGTAGGGAAGGGAGACGAAAATTTAATAGTCATGGGTGACTGGAATTCGTCAGTAGGACAAGGGAGAGAAGGAAACATAGTAGGTGAATATGGATTGGGGGGGAAGAAATGAAATAGGAAGCCGCCTTGTAGAATTCTGCACAGAGCATAACTTAATCATAGCTAACACTTGGTTCAAGAATCATAAAAGAAGGTTGTATACCTGGAAGAATCTTGGAGATACTAAAAGGTATCAGATAGATTATATAATGGTAAGACAGAGATTTAGGAACCAGGTTTTAAATTGTAGGACATATCCAGTGGCAGATATGGATTCTGACCACAATCTCTTGGTTATGAACTGCAGATTGAAACTGAAGAAACTGCAAAAAGGCGGAATTTAAGGAGATGGGACCTGGATAAACTGAAAGAACGAGAGGTTGTAGAGAGTTTCAGGGAGAGCATAAGGGAACAATTGACAGGAATGGGGGAAAGAAATACAGTAAAAGAAGAGTGGGTAGCTCTGAGGGATGAAGTAGTGAAAGCAGCAGACGATCAAGTAGGTAAAAAGACGAGGGCTAGCAGGTGCAAAATGGCTACGCAGGGATGGCTAGAGGACAAATGTAAGGATGTAGAGGCTTGTCTCACTAGGGGTAAGATAGATACTGCCCACATGAAAATTAAAGAGACCTTTGGAGAGAAGAGAACCACTTGTATGAATATCAAGAGCTCAGATGGCAACCCAGTTCTAAGCAAAGAAGGGAAGGCGGAAAGGTGGAAGGAGTATATAGAGGGTTTATACAAGGGCGATGTACTTGAGAACAATATTATGGAGATGGAAGAGGATGTAGATGAAGATGTAATGGGAGATACGATACTGCGTGATGAGTTTGAAAGAGCACAGAAAGACCTGAGTCGAAACAAGGCCCCGGGAGTAGACAACATTCCTTTAGAACTACTGACAGCCTTGGGAGAGCCAGTCCTGACAAAACTCTACCATCTGGTGAGCAAGATGTATGAGATAGGTGATATACCCTCAGACTTCGAGAAGAATATAATAATTCCAATCCCAAAGAAAGCAGGTGTTGACAGATGTGAAAATTACCGAACTACCAGATTAATAAGTCACAGCTGCAAAATACTAACGCGAATTCTTTACAGACGAATGGAAAAACTGGTAGAAGCGGACCTCGGGGAAGATCGGTTTGGATTCCGTAGAAATGTTGGAACACGCGAGGCAATACTAACCTTACGACTTATCTTAGAAGAAAGATTAAGGAAAGGCAAACCTACGTTTCTAGCATTTGTAGACTTAGAGAAAGCTTTTGACAATGTTGACTGGAATACTCTCTTTCACATTCTAAAGGTGGCAGGGGTAAAATACAATTAGCGAAAGGCTATTTACAATTTGTACAGAAACCAGAGGGCAGTTATAAGAGTCGAGGGGCATGAAAGGGTAGCAGTGGTTGGGAAAGGAGTGAGACAGGGTTGTAGCCTCTCCCCTATGTTATTCAATCTGTATATTGAGCTAGCAGTAAAGGAAACAAAAGAAAAATTCGGAGTAGGTATTACAATTCATGGAGAAGAAGTAAAAACTTTGAGGTTCGCCGATGACATTGTAATTCTGTCAGAGACAGCAAAGGACTTGGAAGAGCAGTTGAACGGAATGGACAGTGTCTTGAAAGGAGGATATAAGATGAACATCAACAAAAGCAAAACGAGGATAATGGAATGTAGTCAAATTAAATCGGGTTATGCTGAGAGAATTAGATTAGGAAATGAGACACTTAAAGTAGTAAAGAAGTTTTGCTATTTAGGGTGTAAAATAATTGATGATGGTCGAAGTAGAGAGGATATAAAACGTAGACTGGTAGTGGCAAGGAAATCGTTTCTGAAGAAGAGAAATTTGTTAACTTTGAGTGTAAATTTAAGTGTCAGGAAGTCGTTTCTGAAAGTATTTGTATGGAGTGTAGCCATGTATGGAAGTGAAACATGGACTATAACTAGTATGGACAAGAAGAGAATAGAAGCTTTCGAATTGTGGTGCTACAGAATAATGCTGAAGATAAGGTGGGTAGATCACGTAACTAATGAGAAGGTATTGAATAGAATTGGCACAACTTGACTAGAAGGAAGGATCGGTTGGTAGGACATGTTTTGAGGCATCAAGGGATCACAAATTTAGCATCGGAGGGCAGCGTGGAGGGTAAAAATCGTAGAGGGAGACCAAGAGATGAATACACTAAGCAGATTCTGAAGGATGTAGGTTGCAGTAGGTACTGGGAGATGAAGAAGCTTGCACAGGATAGAGTAGCATGGAGAGCTGCATCAAACCAGTGTCAGGACTGAAGACCACAACAACAACAATCACATCAGGAAAAATTTTCACTAGATGATCAGGTCTCTTTATTTATTAAAGATAAACATGAAAACGTAACTCTTAAACATCTCACAATCCTGTGCTCACACCCTCCATTCAGAATTTTTAATGTGTTAATCATTACAGTCCCTTACCACTGAACAAAAATTTGCAACTATACCATTTTTCCCTTAATTTTCCTTCATTGACTGGAATACTGGTTCGGTAGTCTCTGAGGACTTCATATAGAATGGAACACTAAGTACACTCAAACGTGTGAATAATACAGCAGAGCCCGTTTCAGCCTAGTGAGGCCATTCTTCCACTATGTATACATAGCAGCTGCCATCTCTGACACCCTTATGGAAACAATCCACCCAAATGTTCTCTTAAGTTACATTTATGGAAATGTAATTTATGACCCATGAGGATAATATCAGAGAGATTAGAGCCCACACACAAGCATACCGACAATCCTTCCTTCCACGAACAATACGAGACTGGAATAGAAGAGAAATCCGATAGAGGTACTCAGGTGCCCTCCGCCACACACCGTCAGGTGGCTTGCGGAGTATGGATGTAGATGTAGATGAAGATAAACAAAGGGGTTGCATATACTCTCACGTTATGTTTATGTAAGTCTAATTGCCGATCAGATGCCTTAATGTGATTCATGACTCAAAATCTCCCCCTCCCCCTTCTCTATTCCCCACTTCTCTCATCCATTTGCGTGGGATACATTACTAAGATGTTTCCCTCACGACTCCAAAAGAGTCGCGACTTACCCAACGCCTCTGCATGACTTTGTCATTTATGCCGTGTATATTGGCCAACCAGTACAAGAAGTCAGCAGCTATTCTCTATACCAACAGTCTGATGTATAAATGTCATGTTGGGCGGAACCAGTGTTATTTGGTGCATAATTCGCAAATTTTTCTTGCAACCAATAGCTCGAAATTTTGCATTGCCTCTGCAACGTTTGAAACTTACATGGCTATGTAGAGTTTGGGGCAATTTGTTGCACTTCTAGCCGATTTTCTTCAAGTATTCAAAACATCCAATGTGAAGTTCATCATACAAAGACACACACTGATTAGAATAAATATGAGTTTTTTTAATTTTTAATACTAACCGCAGTGCAATGTTTAAACAGATACACTTCTACACTGATATACCATGGGTTCATATTCAACTGTTATCACAGTGCATTATTGAAAAAAATACACTCTTACACTGATGTGCCATAGTTACGTTTTTAACAATCACCATAGCGCTTTACTCAAACAATAGATTATTCAGACTGCTGTCGTGAAAGATAGTTAACAATTACTGGCGTTTTATAACATTTTAGCGAAGCTTTTGCGTATGTTATCATTATCTGTATGTTATAAAACCTTGCACTCAGAAAAATGTACATGTAAACCATATAGCCGGCCATTGTGGCCGAGCGGTTCTAGGCGCTTCAGTCCGGAACCGCGCGACCGCTACTGTCGCAGGTTCGAATCCTGCCTCGAGCATGGATGTGTGTGATATCCTTAGGTTAGTTAGCCTTAAGTAGTTGTAAGTTCAAGGGGACTGATGACCTGAGATGTTAAGTCCCTTAGTGCTCAGAGCCATTTGAATTTTTTTTTTTTATTTTATTTTTTTTTTTTTTTGTAAACCATATACCTCTCTGGTTGTCCGCTGCTGTGTCTAGCACTAGGATTGCAATGGAAGAGCTATGAATTACGAGAAATGTCAGTCCGAGTGTCGAATGGTCGAATGTCATCGTCTTCACGATTGTGGCGCCTCTCCGAGTAGCTGATGGCGTCAATGCTGCTGCTGCAGCTGTTTCCTAGATAGCTGTCCCTTCACATCTAAGGTGGATTTGCCACATTGGCCAATTCCCACTAACTTGCTAGCAGTGAATGCACCCGAAATGACAAAATAAAGGCCTTTCTCAATATGTGGCAGCAGCATGCTTAAATGGGTCTATAGACATTAGTCATCTTTCAGCAGTATGCTACTTACCTCTCCAAAAAGCACTATGCAAGGATGAAGACATGCGCAGCAAACAACTGCTGCAGGTTCTAACAATCCTTTAATTGTTATGTTTCCAGGAATGAGACATTAATATTGGGAGTCCATCACCATAACCTCCATGCTATCCCTAGGAAGGTTCCTCTAAGCACACTATAGCCAGAACTTTATAAAAAGGACGATACATGGGTGCAATAATCACATTCATGAATTTGCTTCCTCATTAAAAGCTTTTATCTTAGTGATTACGTCCAACACTCTGCACGAAATTTCGGTAGATATTTTAAATTTCGACTTTTAAATTTGTACCTGTAATCAGCACAAGTAAATATTGCCCACTGCGCCTTTAACGCCATGCCAATTTGCAATATACAACATTAATTTGCTTTCCGCTATGAACAAAGTGATATTAAAACAGAAACATTATCTGGTCAATCAATTGAGTGATTCCAAATTAGTTTTGTGTGATATTCATTTAATAAATATATATTAACAGGGACATTGTATTTTAGAAAATAATTTGTATTCCAGCAGATTCGATTTCACACACTAAATTTTGTGGCGTATATTAAAGAATTAGCCAGAGTGTTTTTTGATGCTATATGCTACTACAAAGAGAATGATACATTCCACACAGGAAACAGTACTTACAGGGACATCACAGTGTGAAGAGTGGCAGCACTACAGAGATCTCAATATCGGCCACCACGTAAGCTTAGATACTATCACTCTACACCACTAATCTATCCCTGTCAACTAAGTACCAAATGAAATGAGATGTGTAACATAACTTTCAGTCATCCCATTAACAGCATATTCTTCCATCAGTAGTGCGACATGTAGGAGCTCACGTTACTTTTAATTATGCAATGCTTAGAATAGTACCCACATTATATCAGATTTCGACTAGGGTAAAGAATACCTCATCAGCATGGACACTGAACAAATGTGGACTTGTCTCCCATCACTTGCGTGATAGTGCACTTTGTGATCTGCATTATGAAAATTATGAAACCTTCTAGTGGGTATTAATACTGGCTATGTCTCCAAATCAAAAAACGGGCCATATTTTAAAAACAAAACCACGACTGAGAAGGCTGTTACATATACATAGGATTTGTGACAGTTGACATTGTTCACACACGTCGATCCGAGACGTGATTTGACATGTACATATGCAGTACCCTGGGCTCGTTTCTCATCTCTCTGTTACAAATTCTATGCTACACAAACTGTAATATACTCGGCGATTCCGATCATGATGCCGTAGAACCATTCCATTATTGAACCCATATCCTCTGTTTAAACACAGCCACCATACAGAGAGTAACATTGGTGTCATTCTTGTCCTTCCCACGTGGGCAATATGCATGCATCTGGAGGTAGATATAGCTCCTATACGGATCCATCGCACACTTGCTATATTCCAAACACACATGGAATGGAAGGATTACTCATATAACTTTGGTGTAACTGATAACACACAGCCATGTCAAAATTCTTATAACATGTAATTTTCAGAAAATAAGAGCTACACAGATGTATATATTATAACATTCTCACCAGACAGACGGGAAACACAAAAAGAAATCCGTCGAATAAGTATTTTGTAATCCACCTTTTGCGTGGATGGAATACAGTTCGTTAAAGTTACTCCAAATGAAAATAATTTTGACATATTCTACTTTACGCCGCTCCATATGCTTAACACTAGGTGTTGTATTTGTCTGTTACTCCCTCTACCAGTAGTGATATCATACAGCACAGGACACTTTTCCTGTGTGTGTCCCGTATGTTATATTTACGTATTTGCACCTAGTCTCTGTAGCAGTTATCGACCCTCTACAATTCAGCGCTGACTTCTGGCATACCTGTCTTCTTATAGACAGCTGCATTGTCCATTAACAGCCTACAATTACATCTAAACACATACTCCATAAGCCGCTGTATCGTGCCTGGCTGAGGGTACATCATAACCTTCTCAGCCTCCACTCCCACTAAAATCCTTAACCCAATGGGCTATCACTACATAGCAGTTCCTGCAATCCTCTCAAGGACACTTTTCAACGAGAACCAGGGTTCTGCATTCGTCCCTTCTCGAATAAATTTAATGACATTCATATAGTCATGTACCCTTGATTAGGAAGAATTTTCACTGAACATTTAGTGTGTGGAGAATGTGATTCAGTACTACACAGTAAAGAGCTAGCAAACACAATGTGTACAGTGCAGGAGTCAACAGGCGAATGTCAAGTTAATCGACTACCCTCTTTGGGAATCGCCGTTAGATCAGGTCAAGAATGCACTTCTGTGCTGGAGACAAGCTATTTTGCATGTGCTCTATGTTCGAAGTTATTTATGGATCTGATGATTTCGAAACTGTAGGAACGACTTGCATAATTCTGCATGCTAGGAAGGTCTTAAGTCAGTAAACAGAAGGCTCAATACCCAATAAACTCGTACTTTTTCAGTAGTATGGAAGTGTATCAGTTAGCTTTATAGGTCAAACAATTTTGTATCAACCTGGACGACGTTATTTATTGCCATCTGGTTCCTTGAATGAAAATAGTATGCTGCGTTTAAGAAGATCTGTGTTCAATAGTCATATTGATTCTCGTTCCCCAAGAAAGTCATAATACGTGGGCGTGAGATGTGTTTCAGAATTTGGCAATAATATGACACCAGCCATATGACTCATAATGACATATATATGTCGGACGATCCCTCTAGAAAACCATAATCATCTGTGTCATTTTCCAGTCGATTGGTACCTCTCGTTGTTCCTGTGACATAAACTGTTCCCAATCCTATGTTCCTACGGCTGGACCAGCCTTTTCCCTTGTTGATGGCTTGTAGATGATATTCTACTCTCCGATCATTTTTATCATTAACTACCATTAATTTGTTTGTTCCATTTAAATTGTTACTCGTTTGCGCACTAAAACCGGTAACACATGATATAGTACTTCAGTTTCGCACATATTAATGATACCTGGTTATTTAAAAACGACACTTAGTAGTGGTAGATTAGTGAAATGTTTGTCGTGGAAGACAATGTTAAGAAGAAATCTTGACGCACGAAACTACAAACTTTTCGCAGTTAATGCGATTCTTGGTATACCATAGCCACCTCAGTGTTATAAAAATTAATTACAAATATCGTATTGAGCAAGAGAGCCGCATTGCCTATTATGAGAAACATAAATGAGAAATAGTAACGAGGATCCAGATCAGTACTAGCTTTCTACATCAATCTGCTTTCTTTTCAGATGAAGCCAGTAACAGAAGTAACCGAGCAGCTCCTGTTGGCTGGGAAACCGTTCTACGTCGCATGCAAGTTATTTGGCCTATGCCGTTTACTGTTGACGCCCATACAGCAACCCTGAAGAGTTGTCGCAGTCGGATATTATCTACGCTAACCTTGCGAGTTCACTGCAGTCTGTTTGTGCCTGTGGTTCATCGTATTTTACGACACACATAAGTTCGACGTCTTCTACAGTAGAAGTTCTTATAATAATAGTAGTTCTTCAGTACTCATTTTTGTCCTTTAGTGTCATTATTGCTGACAGATTGTGGTACACAAGTAAATATAGCGAATTACTTTCCTTGTTAGCGGCGTGTGATGAATATCTGGCTCCGAACATAGGACAAACAAATACATCCCCGGAAAGATTTGTGAAGGTGCAGTTATCTATAGCACTTCTTGGTTGCTGCTTGATTTTTATCGTCCTGTCGACTGTAGATGCTACTCTGGATGAGAAACTGATTACAACATTCGGTATGAGCAATTTAACAAAGGTTGTATTGGCGCTCATACGATTCGCAAACCTACAGCTGGTTGTCAAGAACAGACTGTCATTATCGAACTTGTGTCTTATGAATATTATACACAGAGCACAAGGTAAGAAGAAGTACTCAGACATGTGTTCGGCAAGGAACAGGGGCGATCTGTGCACACCGTTCTCTGTGCGAACCCTTAGTCAAATGTATGTGGCACTGTGTGAGTTGTGGAACGTGGTGTCATCTGCTCATCAGACTGTTGTGATACTTTACCTCGCAGCAACAATAAAATAACATTCATTATGTAGCAGTAGCAAGTATGTTGCTATTTTAGGTCTCTCATGTTATTTTATTGTTTTCGGGTGAGAAAATTTTGCAACACACGTATTGTGAGGTTAAACTATTGTTTGGTGTTATTTACGGTTTCCATTGTTCATCTGTGTGATTCTGGAGATGTTCTTACTTCACCACACTGTAGGGGATCTATTCTCGGCGCTTCTTCAACAAAATTCACTTCAGTACTTCACATGCAATTTTCACTGTCTGTTGAAAGTGTGTGTGTTAAGTGTGTAGTGTGCCACATATCACTGTGTGTTTATCTCTCTTCTTTCTTTTGTATTCAGTATGTGTGGATTGATATTTATTTGTGTTTTATATATATATATATATATATATATATATATATATATACAAAGCTTGTATTACAGGCCACTGAAGCTGCTTCATACACAAAATAAGCGAAACACGTATGTCAAAAAACAAAGTGCTCTTCATTTAGTTGCAATGAAAGAACGTCCCTCCGTGAACAGATATGTAGTTCACTAGACCATGAAGGGTCCTATAGCCACGCCAAGTGCCCTGAGGCAGTAGCTGGGCAAGTTTACAGCAATACAAGTATCCACACAGAGGGTGCAAGGAGGTCTGTAGCACCACAAACTGACAGCACAGAGACCATTGATGCCGGTTCCTTTGGTATGGCAACATAGAGAGGATCGCTCAATTGAAGTGGTGCATCCTACGACCACACTAGGCACAACGGCGTCACCAAGTCATCTTTTCAGACGAGTCCCAGTCTTCCATACAGCATCACGGTGGACCCATCTCGGTGTGTAGGTATCTAACAGAACACACGGTACCAGCAAGTATTTTTTAGCAGTATGATACCAGACTACATGTTGCACTTGCTGTCCCGAAAACATCGATACACAAGCTGTTGAATTATTGTTCCTGCCTGCATGTCCTCCGTGTCTGACACTGAAAACATCTGGTAGTAGATCATTGACATACTGTCTCACCGCAACAACTGATGTTCTGCGACTCAGAGCTGAAGCACCACTAGTGCTAATTCTCCATTCACTTGGTACAACTAAAGAACAAATTTATTCCAGATAAAATTCATTAGAAAATCGGTACTTAATCTTTGTTTACTAGCTATTGAGGAACAAACCTCAGTGGTATACAGATTGGCCATGTCAAAGATAAATTTGTTTCCCAAAACAACTTTAGTTAGTTCTTTCCACTCCCAGTTACGACTGTCTGCACGATGCCAACTTAGTACACTTTTTGAAAGATTTCCTGTTCAGCTACATAGTTCCAATTCTAGGTCTTACTATTGTGTTTTACGTTCCCCTTCAACATAATAGTTTACTGTTTTGGAACCTACATAATATATCAAAACTGGAGAGTGTGACACATATCCAAAGCCATTCTTACCTTCGACAGTATACCGAACGGAGACGGAGCCCAGAAATACGAGACATATGCCTCAGAGTACCACGAGTGACTGACCCCTATGAGTTTTCCATGTCACTGTCAGCTGACACATGACGATGGGTGTAAAGCTAAATCCGGTTTGCAATGCAAATTAAGTAAAGTGTGATTGGTACAATTAATTTAGTGATATATCTACTTCTACATCTACATCCATACTCCGCAAGCCACCTGACGGTGAGTGGCGGAGGGTACCTTGAGTACCTCTATCGGTTCTCCCTTCTATTCCAGTCTCCAATGAAAGAAGGATTGTCGGTATGCCTTTGTGTAATCTCTCTGATTTTATCCTCATGGTCTCTTCGCGAGATATACGTAGGAGGAAGCAATATACTGCTTGACTCCTCGGTGAAGGTATGTTCTCGAAACTTCAACAAAAGCCCGTACCGAGCTACTGAGCGTCTCTACTGCAGAGCCTTCCACTGGAGTTTATCTGTCATCTCCGAAACGCTTTCGCGATTACTAAATGATCCTGCAACGAAGCGCGCTGCTCTCTGTTGGATCTTCTCTACCTCTTCTATCAACTCTATCTGGTACGGATCCTACACTGGTGAGCAATATTCAAGCAGTGGGTGAACAAGTGTACTGTAACCTACTTTCTTTGTTTTCGGATTGCATTTCCTTAGGATTCTTCCTATGAATCACAGTCTGGCATCTGGTTTACCGACGATCAACTTTATATGATCATTCCATTTTAAATCACTCCTAATGCGTACTCCCAGATAATTTATGGAATTAACTGCTTCCAGTTGCTGACCTGCTATTTTGTAGCTAAATGATAAGGGAACTATCTTTCTATGTATTCGCAGCACATTACACTTGTCTACATTGAGATTCAATTGCCATTCCTTGCACCATGCGTCAATTCGTTGCACATCCTCCTGCATTTCAGTATAATTTTCCATTGTTACAACCTCTCGATGTACCACAGCATCATCCGCAAAATGCCTTAGTGAACTTCCGATGTTATCCTCAAGGTATAAACCAACCTCCAGTACCCATATTAAAGTTTGCTACCTGGCACATCCTAGACTACAGTTAAGCTCGTCTGTACTCCTTCATAATTAGTACCCACTGAAAGAAAACTCCATCCGAATAGGGTTTGGAAATCTCCACTGGGCTGACTGACCGCCATATCATCATTAGTCGACTGGTGTTCTGGGGTGGAGATTTGGAGAGCCGTGGGGTCATCACACCGCTGCTCTGTCAACTCTCATTTTTTTTCGTATGTCCATCCACTATTTCGATCGGATGATGGGACAATGGCATATCAGTATATGCGAATTAGTGGTAACCACTTCAGCTATGTGTTTAAATCTCTTTAATCAAATTCGAAAACCAGTCATAGGCCTAAATGTTCAAAATGGTTCTAAGCACTATGGGACTTAACATCTGATGTAATCAGTCCCCTAGACTTAGAACTACATAAACCTAACTAACGTAAGGACATCACACACATCCATGCCCGAGGCAGGATTCGAACCTGCGACCGTAGCAGTCGCGTGGTACCGGAGTGAAGCGCCTAGAACCGCTCGACCACCGCGCCTGGCTGTGGCTAAATGTGTTACCATTAATTCCAAGTTATATGTCTTCGGGACCTGGAGCCACTAATACTGGGTTATGCATCTCGTCAATTGGCATCACGAAGCTGAATGCCCCCCTGGTAGGTCAACAGCGAATGGAGGCCTGGGTGGTTACCCATTCAAGTGCCAGTCTTGCCCAGCAGTGCTTAACTTCTATGATCTGACAGCGAGAGGTGTATCCATGGCGGCACGACCATCGACATTAATATACTCTGTTGCCTATTAAAATTGGCAGTCCAGGAAGACAGCAAGTAGCTAAATGTTTCTTAATTTGGGCATACAGTACAGTACAAAGACTACATCTGGGAGTTTACAGGCTTAACTTAGTACATAAAGATGCCATCTCTCGCAGCAATCATGGTCATAGCTCACACGGTCATCAAGTTAAACTAAGCTTGGAAGAAAGATATGGGAGCGTTCTTCCACGCTGCTTCCACTCTGTAGCAGTGTTCATGCATCCTAGTGGTCTTTGGGGGTTTCTCGTGACAGTCTCCCAGCAACTAATGACCAAAATCTCTTCAATGTGCATCTGATACTAAGAACTGGCTGGTGAAGGGAACTTTCGAATACGTACTGTGTCAAGACAGTACAACACGAGCAACATGCAGTCTGACGTTATCTTATTAGAAGATAGTGTGAAATGAAGTTAGGGTATGGCTGCCGGCCTTAGAAATTAAATATTTCTTTCGAAATAACCTGTTACGCAAACCAGAGGCGATCGTGTTGTGTAGCCAATGGCACCCAATATTATCACGCCAATGTATGGGCCTGTAAGGCAGTGGTGAATGAAATCTGCCGATGCTCGTCCTCCTCGGTACTTTCACATACGTGTACGCCCATCGCGATGCTGTACTCAGAACCGGTGCACGTCTGAAAAGGCGACGTAAAGCCACTCCCGCATGCAGAGTTGTCATTTGGCTCACCACCGATGTCACGTGAAGGAAAAAGGCAAGAATTGTCGCCCTGCTGATAGTTGCACTCATTCTCGTACTGTCCATGTGGATATTAGTCTTGCTGCAATCAAGCTCATTACCCGACTGAGGGTACATAACATGGCTGTGTAACCCTATACAGCCGAACGAAGAGCACGTCAGTCATCTCGTGTGCTAGTGACTTGGTGTTGTTCAGTCCTTCCCTGTCCTTGGTTGTGGCTCGCCTGAACACTTCGATTCTATATTCACACGAAAGTCATGAGATACCAACCAGTCTTAACATGGACGCCACGGAAATATAAACCACAGTTTCGAGAGGGCACGAGCCTGCCACTTCCTTACGAGAGGCATGAAGCGTATTTCCTACACTTCTCTCACTTTTGAATGAGAAATACTCTGTGTAATATTTCCCTACAAAAGGTGTCTCTAGCCTTTTGGGTCGATTTGAAGCAGGTGATAGAGGGTCCACATCCGATTATATTGACATAGGAAACCTATGGGCGGAAATGAATGTTTATTGTATTATGGACATACACAACGTTCACTATACAACAACAATGTAGCTCATAGTGATTTGAAAGTGGCGACCGCCATTCTCGATACATGCATGGCAACGGCGCATGAAGATCTGCTGCACTCTCTGTAAGATCCCTGGTGTCTGTAGTACCAGAAGGTAGGCAGGTTGGACCCTAGCAAGCAGGTCTTCATCTTTTCCTTCGGGGTTTTCATATATCAACGTCTTGAAGTAAACTCAGGAGAAAAAAGTGAGAACGAGCGATCGAACAGGACCTCCACTTCCAATCCCACGGTGAGAGTAAATGTTAGTCAAGTGGTCGTGGTTATTAATATCGAACTGGGCTGGGGCACAGTTGTGTTGAAATCACATCCTTTTGCAGCCAACAAGAGGTACAAATGGCTGTAAGCACTATGGGACTAAACATCTGAGGTCATCTGTACCCTAGAACTTAGAACTACTTAAACCTAACTAGCCTAAGGACATCACACACATCCATGCCCGAGGCAGGAATCGAACCTGCGACCGTAGCGGTCGCGCGGTTCCGGAGTGAAGCGCCTAGAACCACTCGGCCACACCGGTCGGCCAACAAGGGGTACAGTCTCCAGGGACTATGGCAGCACATCCCGCAGGAACACCAGGTAAAGTGGGCAAGTCAAATATGGAGTCTGCAAATAAGGTACTATTAGGTAATCTGGGACAATTTCCGTCCGAAAATCGACAAAGAACCGTTGTTGGTGGGTGGTGTGGAGACGTGGCTGTTGCGGCAGTGGAACACAGTATCACAGGCGTATGAGGGAACATGCGTGAACAATATTAACTGTACGAAGTTCAGCACTACAGCACCATGTTTGACAGAAGTAAACGCATTGGCCAAAACGCACTGTTCGCAGTGCTTGCACACTTTCTTTATGATAGAGGAGTAATATCTGTTCCATCATTACTCTCCACGCTGTGCCCTTCGAAGTGTGCGTTCCACAGGCAAATTGGCGGGTGCTTATTGCTCGGTGGTCGGTGCACGATCTAACACAGTTTCCTTAAAGTCTGATATTCGGACGTGTCTTTGGGGGGAACCTTAGCCGGCTCTCTGTGGCGTGGGAGACTCCATCTCTCGTTAGTTAGTATCCACTGAGATAAACTTCTTCCAGTAAGTATGACGCCCTTTGGGATCACGTGACATACGGATCACGTGAAACATGTGCTTCGAGCTATGATGTGTATATGCGTATAGAACGCCTGTTCAGTGGTCAGGGATGTGGACAATATAGCACCCATCGCATGTTGCAATGTAAACCGACACCTGGGATCTTTGTGAGGGTGCAGCAGATCTGCATGCGTGATTGCAATACAGGCATTGAGATGGAGGTCGTCGCTTTGAATAATTACTATGAGGTATATTGCCTATCAGTATACGCTGTGTATGTCCGTAACACAATAAATATGCATTTCCGACGAGCAGTTCCCTATCTCTTTTTTAATCAGTTGTGGTCCCCCTGTTACCGGTGTTTCAATTTGACCCTAAGTGTTTGAGACAACATATATGCGGAATATGGACGATATTAGTCATATTTACATTGCTGGTTTCCCTGATAAACAAATCAATTGCATATCCAACTGTGTAGTACATTTCTGTTAGCGAGTATGTTACATTCCTTTTCGTGTGTTATAATACCAGTGGAAAGCAGTGTGTTTAAAGGTAATACTAAGAAGTGGTATAAACACCGACAGATAAGTGAGGTCACAGGGAGACCAAAATACGTTTGACGGATTCTTGCAAGGTGTGTGAATCAGTAAAGGCAGTTAAGCACAAGACGGTAATGTGATCAGTCCTGCAGTATTGCCCAACCTTTGGACTCGAAAGTAGACGCAGCAGTAGAAAGATTTCAGGAATGCACGGAAAGGCTCATAACTGAACGTACAACTCATACGGAAGTCTAAAGGGAATGTCCATGCGGCTTACTAGTTATAAAGTTCACGTTGTCCTCGTGAAATCCTTTTGGGCAAATTTAGAGACCCATTGTTACTCGAAGAGCATCGATTCTGCTGTGAGGAGCAGATCGATGTGGAGATACTGACGCGCTTGCTGGTGGGGAGATCATAATACGCCCGAGGAACTGATTTTAAATCTACTGATGCCACCAAACTACAGAATTATGCTTGCGTTAATAAAATGAACTCAGCTGTGAGAAAAGGTAAGAGATACACGTAGTACACTGATATTTTCCAAGAATGAATGCAGTTTCACATCTCTCATTTCATGTGCCATTTTTGAAGAAGTTTGTTCCATGCGTGTGGTACATGGATGTATAGAATATCCTCTCGTCATTTACCTGCCACGCACGAAGCGATGGCGTACAAGGCCCATAACCCATCATCTGACACGTCCTTGTATTTTAAAGATTTGATTCACACAATTTAGTGGGAGTGTCTGTCTTCACATGTTCCTGGTATATGCATAAGAGTAGGAGAACAATAAATGTTACCCAAATAGCTAGCGCCCTTACTTCCACATTTATATGGGTGCGTTCTCCACTGTTTATCCCGCAATATGATTGCCAGCGTCACTAATACTGATCATCGAGCATTGTACGACTTGAGTATGTCTGGGTCGTTGAGCAGTGCATCAAAATAAGCAGATGAAACAGGTCCTTACAGGGGTTAAGTGGGCGCAGTAAAGCCAAGTGGCTACTCGAACATCAAAGAAGTGCCATGAATAGCTGGATCATATTACAAACAGATTTCAACTTGCCACTATTGTTTCTACCTCCAAGTCTTCAAGAAAACTCAAAGACCGTTTCCTGGAGTGAGTAATACCACTTTCCAACCAGTGGCAATCATGTGGCTCTTCGCTGGTTCTAATGCCGACCTATTTCTGAGAACCTCACACAGTCTGGGTAGCGATTACAAAAAGTTGATGAATTAATGGGGAGATGATTGATATTAAATTCCTAAACACGATCAACTGTCCCACAAAAACCATGTAAGTGTAGAAGGCCTCAGCGAGGCTTTCTGGTGGAGGTGGTCAGTTCCCAATTCGCCCAGTGTGACAGTTCAGTCTCCATATCAGCCATGGAAACATTGCGTAGCCAGCGCTTTTCGTAACCATAATTTAGGATTCTGCGACCACAGAGATTTTCCTGAGAGAAGCAAAGAGGTATTTCGTTTCAGCAGGGATGACATTATTGTTCGTAAATGGACAACATTGTCCGAGGAGCGCAGCAATCTGTTCCTATAGTAAGGTTAAAAACAGCAGTCGTGGCCGCAAAAACACTTGTTTATTATAACCGGTTTCGGCTTACTTTACAGCCAACCTCACTTTTTAGGCCGAAACCGGTCATAATAAACAAATGTTATTACGACCTCGACTGTTCTTTTTCGCCGAAATGATACTGATATGGTGTTAGTGGAGGGGGGGCAGAGTGCGGGGGGATAGCGTCAATAGTCTGCAGCTTGCGACAACACCTTGTCACAACTAAATGCATAAAATAGCATTTTGCGGCTCTTCACATGAGGAGTGGAGTGTAGAGTTAATCCTCCTCAACATTTCCAAATGCAATGGGGAGATAGTTTATGCTAAGGTTATACTGTTGTGTTTCAACGTACTGTCAAAAAACTGCGTTTTAGTATATTGATCATTAGTAATATTAACGACACCTAGTTCTTTAAAGTACCGCTCGTACTGTTGCAATAACGAAATCTATAAATTGACAGATAACGTGCCAGCTTTCAGACGAAGGAATATGACAGAGTTAAGCAGTCTTTCTCAATCGTGGCACATCGTGTTATGAAGTTTCACCTCAAAGATTATACTGACGTCACACATCAAGATCCATGAGGGCAACATCGCTGGAGTGATATATGAACAACTCGTGTATTCTGAGTCATAGTTATACTGGAATTTGTAATAATTATTGCTAGAGAGAGAGAGAGAGAGAGAGCGAGGGAGCGAGAGAGAGAGAGAGAGAGAGAGAGAGAGAGAGAGTGAGGAAGAGTCCATCTAATCGGCACACAGATGTAGTTGTTTAAATCCCCGTACAATTAAAGATGACAGTCCAAGGCAGCTAGCTTTGACATTAATTTGAATAACAGAACAACAACTGTTTGTGAATATTCAGTTTTTCACAGTCTTGTCATCCCTATCTCCCGTCTCCAGCCAGTTCCCAAAACGCCTTCACCCACAGCCCGAGTGTTTAGCCCACCAACATTCTGCAGACATCTCATTTGTTTTATCAACGTCTTGCGGAGTTTGTCCGTGCCTAAAGCGTATTCTTCTGCCTAGCGTTTCGTAATTTGTTTCGGGTAAGCTGATGTACACAGAAAAATGTCTCTGACATTTTACTGGCATTTGTACACTAAACTGTTTATTTATAATTGAACAATGATTATCCAATCAAGCTGTGATCGGAAGAATGTTGCATTTCGCCGTGCCGTCTAGTGGACTGTAGCGAGCGGCACAGACCGACCTGAATAGTAAAGCGAGCAGAACAGGGGACTGAAAGCTGAAGGGAACAAACCAATGCTATGTCATGCTTGAGATGCTAGTAGTGCCAGGAGCTGAGAACCGAGTCTCAATTCAGTTCTGAAGGCTTTGGATATTTATTGTTTCAAGCAGATCAGCTGCCAGTGATCTCACGGAACAGTTGGATCGTCATAACGCGCTCCGTAAAAACCATCACGAGTGAGAACTTTAAAATACATGGAATGCGTAAATATATAATAACTTCAAGATCCAGCCACTGCAAGGAAATTCTGTAAAGCACTTGAATTGTTCTATGAGGTCTCGTGACTGCAGCCGGATCTACAGCATTTCGGATGGCAACCGTCCAGCCATCTTCAGGTTGGCCATATAGAAAAAAATGGTGCGGAAACGCAAGCAGCATTGGCGGCGGTCACAGGAAAGTTCTCTATCGAAATCCGCTCCCTAAGCAAATTCTATCCCATCTGTGGCGCGCAGTCGCATGCATAAAGAGGTGAAACATCAAGTCCGTTCTCTGCCGGAATGCGTGCCCGAGTCGCTAAAAACGAACGTCTTCAAATGTGTCATTATAAATAAAATGTTTTCCCTACGACGAAATAAAAGAGATCACCGGGTCGCAAGCCTTGTCCAGTTGAAAGCTACCGTCAAGATTAATTTTTATAAGATCTTGTGCTAGACGTATTTCCACTGATTGTTTGATTACTGAAACCCTAAAGGATATCTCTGGGGCCGAGATTTTTGTGGCAAAATATACCATAGATTGTACTGTGGTAATACAGTGCTCATCTGCAGCCGACTTAACGGGATGCAAAACGCGAGTTATAACGGATCTTTTACGTTGGGATAAATTTATTTTATTTTTTGTTAGATGTTTTCGTTAAATAGCTGAATAAATTGTAATTAGGAATAATTTAACTAAGCAGAGTAGAGAAAATAAAGTCAAAGAGATGTTCATTGGGCGGACATCATCGTAATGGAACGTCATTGCGTTGTTCGGTTGTTAAAACAAGTCGTTTATGTTCCGTTCTGCTGTTCGGTCGTGCGAGTATCTGAAGGAATTAATTCGGGGACTAGAATAAACTTTCACATAATAATTACGATTCGATGTTCGGACAAAACGGGTTAACGTCAGTGTTAATTTGAATTGCGGGCAACAGGATTAGTTTTGACAGATACGTGAAAACGGACGTAACGAAAGTTGTTCGCATATCATCCTTGAACGTGACTTTTTATTTAATTAACGATTGCGGGCTCATTAAAACCTATTATCTCATGATTAGGATCAATCGCTCTTTCCTCCTAGATAGTGATCATTCATTAACATTTACGTCATAAGAAAAAGGATTATTAATAAAAGTGATGTTAAATGACAATTACGTATTATTACGTTAGTGTGGAACCGACGTAATATCTCTGAAATGACATTGATATATAATTTGTGTTAAATACTGAACTGAGATAGAAAGTAAATTGAAATTAGTGAACATTTGATACTGAGACTATAGAAGCAGAAGTGCTTAAGGTTTCTCTTCTCTAAAATGGCAAAATAGGTACGAACTTTAACTTTAATAGTCGACATTACGTATTGCAAAGACATTAGCATTTCATACTTAT
Source organism: Schistocerca serialis cubense (assembly GCF_023864345.2). Taxonomy (NCBI): domain Eukaryota; kingdom Metazoa; phylum Arthropoda; class Insecta; order Orthoptera; family Acrididae; genus Schistocerca; species Schistocerca serialis. The sequence continues at coordinate 726,815,281 of NC_064642.1, forward strand.
TTTGACGACGCGCTGTTAAACAAAGGAACGTTGAGTCTCTGTACGAGTAATAAAATTAAATCTAAAAACATAATTAAAAACGGTGAACTCCGCTTTAACAAACTGTATTGCGTGCCGTCATAGGGCAATAACTGCTCAACCCTGGAGACTTGTGTGGTGAAATTAGAAGTCGGGCATATAAAACAAACTTAAAAATCCATTCAAGGTACAGTGGAGTTGGCACAGCACGATGTGGGCAGTTGTAGAGTGTGGTGCCCATGTTCGGTGAAGGACGATCTGGGCCTGCTGAAGGCCGGAGTTCACAAAATTCCTTGCGCATGCGGTCAGGCCTACATAGGTCAGACGATACACATAGTACATGGAGAGCGAATTGAACACGAACGCCACATTCGTCTTTCGCAGCCCAATAGACCGGCCATAGCTGAGCACTGTATCATCACAGGACACTGTGATTATTCTTCCACAAACATCTTCGCCCCGGCGAGATTCTTTTGGGATTGAGTATTGCGCCTGCGAGCCACAGATGGAACAGTATTTGCAGAGGGGGCTGATTTCGGTAGAGGACCTGGTGACGACCGCCAATGCGCATGTATTTCCACTCTTGATGTAGAGCCGACAACGTGAACCAACGGTCTCCAATGGTGGACACTCACTGAAGGCTGGACTTGCCATACGAAATATTGTGCAAGAAGTCAACATGATCTGGCTGCAATCCTAAAGCCTCATGGGATATTCAGTACGCCGGGAAAACTTCAAGAATCACACTGTTTTAATTGCTTATATTGATAATTATGGCTATTACTTCTACATCTTAGCAGAAAAGAATCCTTTTGCAATACTCTACTGCTGTTCTTAGATATCATTTCATACCAAGTGAATAAATAATAACTTTATCTTGGAACTCTTCCATTTGCTCCGCGTTTGCGTAGAAATAAAACAATATGGGAGCTGTGTGTTCGCCTTGATGGTAAACATTTTTTGTTATTTGTTTACTTATTTATTCTCCCAACGAGTTTCGGCGACATATATTGCCATCATCAGTGGGTTCTTTAAATCTTAGCTATTGTACGTTATAACATGTTTTTAAGAGTTGTTGTTGCTGCTTGCAGTATATTTTCTGTGTTTTTCCTGTATCGTCTTTCTCGGCAGGCATCACGTATTCTGCGAGTTCATTGGACGGCATGCAGGTAATTCTATAGACAGAAAAGCAAAACTTTCGCTTTTCGTTTATGATGCAAAACGACATGCCATTTTGTATGCCGAAAAGAACGGCAAGAGAAAAAGCACAAAAATATGCCGCTAACAGCAACATTTAAAAACGGCCGGCCAGAGTGGCCGTGCGGTTCTAGGCCCTGCAGTCTGGAACCGAGCGACCGCTACGGTCGCAGGTTCGAATCCTGCCTCGGGCATGGATGTGTGTGATGTCCTTAGGTTAGTTAGGTTTAATTAGTTCTAAGTTCTAGGCGACTGATGACCTCAGAAGTTAAGTCACATAGTTCTCAGAGCCATTTGAACCATTTGAACTTAAAAACGTGCTATAACGTACAATAGAGAGGATTTAAGGAATCCACTAATGATGGCGATATTTGCCGCTGAAACCAGTTGAAGGAATAATAAGTAAACAAAATAACAAAAAGTGTTTTTCACCAAGGCGAACTCAAAATTCCTATTTTCTTGTTTTTAAATAAATAATTTTACACATGACAAAACCAGCACAAAAAGAAACTATGTACAGAGTTTTTAATGTAATTAGAGGGACAAAGATGTCACAGGTGCTCCGTTTCCCCGCCACGGGTCAATGAATGTTTGTCCGACACTAGTGTTCACATACGGTGTTCAAACTACAGTGTGATAAATATTGCATGGAGATAATGTTGAAAAAGTCAACGATTTTCATTATTGCGCAACTGGCATCTGGGATACTAATGATTGTGTAACACTCTAACCAGCCACACATTTGTCGCACGAATAATGGCTACAGCTGTAGCCAATCGAACAGTCAGCATTTTTGGAAACGCTTAATCGTTCACCCCCCCCCCCCACCCACAACCTCCACCCCCGCCCACCCTTCACAAAAAGAAATAATATTCATTACGCAGGAATTTGAAAAGCATGTCTGAACTCCTCTAGCGTCAAATCCTTCACAAACGCCTAGCGTGGAAAGACATCTTTATCACATGGAAAGTGTTTTTGTGTCCTCTCTGAAGACTATAAAATTTTGTATACATATGAAACTTCCTGGCAGATTAAAACTGTGTGCCCGACTGAGACTCGAACTCGTGACCTTTGCCTTTCGCGGGCAAGTGCTCTACCATCTGAGCTACCGAAGCACGTCTCACGCCCAGTACTCACAGCTTCATTTCTGCCAGTATCTCGTCTCCTACCTTCCAAACTTTACAGAAGCTCTCCTGCGAACCTTGCAGAACTAGCATTCCTGAAAGAAAGGATATAGCGGAGACATGGGTTGGCCACAGCCTGGGGGATGTTTCCAGAATGAGATTTTCACTCTGCAGAGGAGTGTGCACTGATACGAAACTTCCTGGCAGATTACAACTGTGTGCCCGACCGAGACTCGAACTCGGGACCTTTGCCTTTCGCGGGCAAGTGCTCTACCATCTGAGCTACCGAAGCACGACTCACCGACCCACGCCCGGTACTCACAGCTTCAGTTCTGCCAGTATCTCGTCTCCTACCTTCCAAACTTTACAGAAGCTCTCCTCCGAACCTTTCAGAACTAGCGCTCCTGAAAGAAAGCCACAGCCTGGGGGATGTTTCCAGAATGAGATTTTCACTCTGCAGCGGAGTGTGCGCTGATATGAAACTTCCTGGCAGATTAAAACTGTGTGCCCGAACGAGACTCGAACTCGGGACCTTTGCATTTCGCGGGCAAGTGCTCTACCACCTGAGCTACCGAAGCACGACTCACGCCCGGTACTCACAGCTTCACTTCTGCCAGTATCTCGTCTCTTACCTTCCAAACTTTACAGAAGCTCTCCTGCGAACCTTGCAGAACTAGCACTCCTGAAAGAAAGGATATAGCGGAGACATGGCTTAGCCACACCCTGGGGGAAGTATCCAGAATGAGATTTTCACATTGCAGCGGAGTATGTGCTGATATGAAACTTCCTGGAAGATTAAAACTGGGTGCCCGACCGAGACTCGAACTCAGGACCTTTGCCTTTCGCGGGCAAGTGCTCTACCATCTGAGCTACCGAAGCACGTCTCACGCCCGGTACTCACAGCTCCGATGGTAGAGCACTTGCCCGCGAAAGGCAAAGGTCCCGAGTTCGAGTTTTAATCTGCCAGGAAGATTCATATCAGCGCACACCCCGCTGCAGAGTGAAAATCTCATTCTTTGTATACATAGTTTTCTTGCACCCTACACATTGGAATACTGTCAGTAGTCTCTATTGTGAAAAGCTTAGAAACTTTTCAGATTGAACATTAATCTTAATTGGAATTTACATCCCATGTTATGTATATTCTGATAGCCAAGAGAATTAATGTGTAATAAATTAACTTTTTGGTGGGATTTTCAACATACTTACTGATATCTTCTAGCTACATGTGCAATAACTGTTCACCGGAATATGAAACGCCATCCTGATTGTCAGGATGCATAATCTACGTAAAACAGGTTTTACATATAGGGGTTCTAGCTTTATAGTTTATTTAAAAAGCATTCTTATCAACGCCATATAGCACTGGAGTGTAAATGTATGGGGAGATTAGTGTAAAAATGTGAACGACGTTGAAGAAGATATTCATACTACACACTTATACATAATATATTTTATTTGGAATTTCACTGCCGTGGCTCCTAAAGGCTGAATGTAAATACACGAAATTACTAAATATCCCGGCTGTATTACAATGCAAAGCGAGAGAATTCTAAGTGGAAAGCAGGGAGAAGTTAGCTTTTCGGTTAAGTTATTCTCGTGCTGTTGCCCCTTCAATGTATTATTCATCTCGACGCAGGGGTGCTGCATACTCATTCCACCTCTGGTACGAATAAGTCGTTTTGATTTGTTTGTTACCAAATAATATGAGTCTTTATAGGACTAGGAGTGAAGCTGTTAGTCTTCAACCATTTGTAAGCCTGAGGCACTATTTTCGTGGCTATGTCTGTCTTGCTTTCATCCACAAATATAACAATTTCTGAATGTCTTTGGTATATCATTTATGCAGCAGTGTGCCGTTTGCCCCGAGCCTTGTAGAACTCCATTTATGTTTTCCCTCCATGAATTTAATGTGGTTCCTGTCACAACACTCGCAGTAACTGACCGCAAGTGGCCCTTTCTGGTCATTGCCATTAGCGACAGTCGACATAGTCGACGTAACGGTGCAACCCCAAGACCTGAGACATTGTTATAAGATTTCTACAATTTGTACAAACAAATTTATTATAAAGTGCTGAAGGTTGCAAAGAGCCATATAATGGCAAAATAATATACTGTACAGAAAATGAAGGAAAAGGGATGTTATTAAAGAGGAGACAGGGAGAAAATGGTTCAAATGGCTCTGAGCACTATGGAACTTAACATCGGAGGTCATCTGTCCCCTACAACTCAGGAGTACTTAAACCTAACTAACCTAAGGACATCACACACATCCATGCCCGAGGCAGGATTCGAACCTGCTTCTGTAGCAGTCACGCGGTTCCGGCAGGAAACAGGGAGAATAAAAAAAAGCATAATAATATACAGCTCTCAAAGTACGTGAACGTGCATCTTTCAAGTATTACTCGAAAACTGCAACATAAATACCAAGAAAATCAACAACTGTAAATAATAACGAACTAACTGTAATGATGCTATTAGCGACCACAAAGCATGAAGTCAATAAAATTATAGAAAATCTTAGTCAAGAGAACAAATGACGTTCCAGTCTTCACGGTAAATTAATGCACACAGGTTATACAAGCTCCCTTACAAAACATAATAAAGACGTCATTCACATTAAAAAATTTTGAGAATAGTTGAAACACACAAAAAAGGTGCCTCTGTAAAAGAAAGGTAACTCGAACACAGAGGAAACCACAGGCCATTACTCTGCATCATTATTATCTAAAGCAAAAGAATCAGTTCTAAAATACAGTTTAAAGAATAACTTGAATAAAAACACTCCTGGAAATGGAAAAAAGAACACATTGACACCGGTGTGTCAGACCCACCATACTTGCTCCAGACACTGCGAGAGGCCTGTACAAGCAATGATCACACGCACGGCACAGCGGACACACCAGGAACCGCGGTGTTGGCCGTCGAATGGCGCTAGCTGCGCAGCATTTGTGCACCGCCGCCGTCAGTGTGAGCCAGTTTGCCGTGGCATACGGAGCTCCATCGCAGTCTTTAACACTGGTAGCATGCCGCGACAGCGTGGACGTGAACCGTATGTGCAGTTGACGGACTTTGAGCGAGGGCGTATAGTGGGCATGCGGGAGGCCGGGTGGACGTACCGCCGAATTGCTCAACACGTGGGGCGTGAGGTCTCCACAGTACATCGATGTTGTCGCCAGTGGTCGGCGGAAGGTGCACGTGCCCGTCGACCTGGGACCGGACCGCAGCGACGCACGGATGCACGCCAAGACCGTAGGATCCTACGCAGTGCCGTAGGGGACCGCACCGCCACTTCCCAGCAAATTAGGGACACTGTTGCTCCTGGGGTATCGGCGAGGACCATTCGCAACCGTCTCCATGAAGCTGGGCTACGGTCCCGCACACCGTTAGGCCGTCTTCCGCTCACGCCCCAACATCGTGCAGCCCGCCTCCAGTGGTGTCGCGACAGGCGTGAATGGAGGGACGAATGGAGACGTGTCGTCTTCAGCGATGAGAGTCGCTTCAGCCTTGGTGCCAATGATGGTTGTATGCGTGTTTGGCGCCGTGCAGGTGAGCGCCACAATCAGGACTGCATACGACCGAGGCACACAGGGCCAACACCCGGCATCATGGTGTGGGGAGCGATCTCCTACACTGGCCGTACACCACTGGTGATCGTCGAGGGGACACTGAATAGTGAACGGTACATCCAAACCGTCATCGAACCGATCGTTCTACCATTCCTAGACCGGCAAGGGAACTTGCTGTTCCAACGGGACAATGCACGTCCGCATGTATCCCATGCCACCCAACGTGCTCTAGAAGGTGTAAGTCAACTACCCTGGGCAGCAAGATCTCCGGATCTGTCCCCCATTGAGCATGTTTGGGACTGGATGAAGCGTCGTCTCACGCGGTCTGCACGTCCAGCACGAACGCTGGTCCAACTGAGGCGCCAGGTGGAAATGGCATGGCAAGCCGTTCCACAGGACTACATCCAGCATCTCTACGATCGTCTCCATGGGAGAATAGCAGCCTGCATTGCTGCGAAAGGTGGATATAGACTGTACTAGTGCCGACATTGTGCATGCTCTGTTGCCTGTGTCTATGTGCCTGTGGTTCTGTCAGTGTAATGATGTGATGTATCTGACCCCAGGAATGTGTCAATAAAGTTTCCCCTTCCTGGGACAATGAATTCACGGTGTTCTTATTTCAATTTCCAGGAGTGTACAATCTTCTAAGTGAATAATATTTTGGGGTCTGTAAAGGAAGAAACGCAGTGTTCGCCATAATCCGATCGTAATAGAACTTTTAAAGGAATCACATTTTATTCGTAAGTGTAGCCGTTCAAGCAATATTTTCTTTTTCATATGGTTGCTCTGCTTACTTTTATATTTTCCGACATCCGAGCCACACTATCAACGGTCTCGTCCGCATACAACACACGGCCATCTGACCACGCTGATTGTTGTTGTATCACCTCATGCCCTAAGTTCGTCCCGCCGATAATTATTCATTGTTCACATTTTCTCCCTCTATAGAAAACAGCTGTAGATAGTAGCCATGTTTGTATGTGTGTGTGTGTGTGTGTGTGTGTGTGTGTGTGTGTGTGTGTGTGTGTGTGTGTGCTCGCGCTTAGCCACCTTCCTGAAGAAGGTCTTGGTGGCAAATTATGTGAACAATCTTTTCGACATGCCTATCTGCTGCCCGGAATGTGAGTAGCAATCTGTTCGCTTTACAGTACAGTTATCCCCCCATGTAGTTTGTTGTAAATAGTCCATTGGGCTTCAACAGGAAAGTGATGTGCATAATGTTGTGAACTGAGAATTCTTCTTTGCTTTCGGACATTAAATGAAGACCACGTGTCTAATGGGGTTGTCCTGCGTTAGGAGCCATCAATTAATTCATATCAATAATTAAATGAAATCAAACACAAAGGGTACAAAATTAAGGGAATCAAGTATGAATATAAAAGGTTGCTTAAAAGATCAAACCATGGAAGAACTGTATATATTTTGTGCTGTTTACACAAACCGACGCGCGCGGGATTAGCCGAGCGATCTAGGACGCTGCAGTCATGGACTGTACGGCTGGTCCCGGCGAAGGTTCGAGTCCTCCCTCGGGCATGCGTGTGTGTGTTTGTTTAGGATAATTTAAGTAGTGTGTAAGCTTAGGGACTGATGACATTAGCAGTTAAGTCCCATAAGATTTCACACACATTTGAACATTTTTGAACACAAACGGAAAGAAAATTATAACTCTCTGGGCCGCTATGGCTGGACGTGGAGACGACTCAGTTATTAAGGGGAAGAAAGGGGGGGGCGAATAGTCTCACCATTATTCGTTGTCGTTCGTCGTGTACTGCATCGGTGGCAGGCGCTGCGTCGGTACGGCGCGTCGTCTCGGGGCTGTGCGGCGCGCGTCGCCTGCCCTCATCAGCAATCGCTTCGCATTGTCTGCCCGTTGTCGGCTGCGTGGCCGAAGCTGTGACATCACGTTGTCGGAAGGCGGATGTCGCCGATGGGCGGAAGAGCGCCCATGTCCTCTTGCTTCTGTGGTGTCCACACGACTGCCCCTTTGACTCCTCCTCCATCTCTCAGCTCAATTCCTCTTCCAAATTCTCTTCCTTTCAGCATTGTCATTGGTGGAAAAAATTTTCAATGCCACCCAATGAGAGATCGCCGTTTCATAGCCGTGCCTCTCCGTGCAGGGCGGAAATTTCCTATCTTGTGTGGGCTGGTGCATGCCTCGTGAATTGGGATTTTTATCACGATTGAACAGTTTTACGATGTTTTTTCTTTTTTTTTCTACGTTCCGAGGCTGTTATGAAAACAGCTACACAGCACTTGTTTGTAAACGATCTGTCTGCGTGAGGCATGGACAGACTGACGTTTAGGCTTCGACTCAGACTCTGCCGGCGTCTGTGATTTATAAGGAATGTCCTTACTTTCGACAAAATCATCTTCATACGAATGCTGAGACGCCTCCGTGCTCCAATTCCCCGCGCTTTGTGTACGCTCCTCCTTTGCCCGTGGGGTGCTGGAATTGTTGACACATTCCTGCTTTGTAAGACAGGTGAAATGACTGCTGCCAGGCTAGAAGAACTCACATGCTCTCGCACGTATATTCTTGACGTTCCGTCCTAATGGCTGTAGGTGTCCATCGTCTCTCGGCAACCCTCTCATTGTCAGACAAGCCCTTCGCAACTTGTCCCTCCTTGAGCGAGGCGAGGGCGTACACCCGGCTTATCGCTGTGCGCTTCCACAATGACCGCAGCGTCCTCACATCCGTCTCCCTGCTCCTCCTTGGCCACTCGCGGCCGCGGTCGGACGTGTTTCACAGCTGCTTGTCGTGACTATTAAGCTTCAGATACGGAAGGTGGAAAGTCATGACAAAGTGACTCATCCATGTTCACTTGGCCCGTCACACAAACACTTGGAATAAAAACAAAAATGTTCACTCCCTAACAGTTACACTAACATCTCATTCACTGAAGTGAGGCCGAGCGGGATTAGGCGAGCGGTCGAGGCGCTGCAGTCATAGACTGTGCGGCTGGTCCCGGTGGAGTCCTCCCTCAGCCATGCGTGTGTGTGTTTGTCCTTAGGGTAATTTAATTTTAAGTAGTGTGTAAGCTTAGGGACTGATGACCTTAGCAGGTAAGTCCCATAAGATTTCACACACATTTGAACTTTGAACTGATGTAGGATATTGCGGGAAACTATGTATTCATTAGTGCTCTAGTGTGTCATCCCCAGTAGATTATTTACATATATTGTTGCCCTTGATAAATAGATAAAAGACATGCACAAATAAATAAAGGTCCAAAACAAGAAACAATATACGAACAACACAAATCACAGTGGATGTGATAATAATGTCACAGATGTACAGTCGTGCTCAAAAGTATCTGAACGACCTGAATTGCATTTCGTCTGATTCAAGTGCAATCCACACAGCGCAGCTGTGTAGCAGGTCCTCTAATCGCCCCTCGGTACAGTCGTTTGACTATTGAAAATGGTTCCAACAAGTCACCACTAGGAAACATTGTTCTGTATCGCAATAACTCAAGATGTAAAGTAATACCAAGGTACTACAAATATCAGGGAACATCTTATCACAGATAAGACGGTTCTTAAGGCTTGTAAGCTCACATACATGAAATGTTACCACTCTCATTATTACGACAGATAGGTAACTCACTTAGTAAGTTCGTCGTATTCATGATTTCCCTTTCAAAATAACATAACGTACTTATTATTTAACACAAAATGGCATTAAAATTTAGGCAATTCAAGAGCAGATAGTTGAAAATATGTATGAACTTCAAATGAAACGATGAACCGTCTCGTTCTGCATATGGATTCAAACCCAGTTCAGGCAGACTAATGAAAGACTTCGTGACTGACGGAAACTAACAGTCATTCCTGACTAGGCATACAGGGAGTGATATACCTCGATTTTAGACAGCATCAGTTAGCAAATATCAACTTTCAATTACATAACGTAAACATTTTTAACGGACACAAATTCCTACCCAGCATCAATTGCCCTTGTTAACGAACTACGAGGGATGTTAAATATTGCTTCTTCACAAGTAACTTACTTGAAATGCCGTGAGGTAATGCTGTGTGTTGAACAGGGATTCGAACCCAGAACCAAATTGGAATGTCATCGAAGTACAATCAACTGTGACATATCGGATTTTCTCGGCAGTAGCTAGATCTTTTAACTGGAAAGGAGAGACGAAACATTAATCTTTTCTTTCGCAGGACTCCAACCTGGCACCTGTCGCTGTTATATTCTAGAGAAAACGAATGTTAAAAATGGGCTTGTTACACCAGCAGCGACATGTGAGCAGGTTTGAACTAGAAATAATATGACGAAGAATTCAGTGCTGACTGGAAATCGAACCGCACACATATCGTTGTTGACTGCACACAAAGGGACGTCAGCTACCGAATTTTTCTTCACCAGCAACTCGGAATAACATTCTTGAATTTACAATGATTTCGCCAACAGTTATGTGTCTCACTGGGACTCAAAAACGTCACATATACTTAGCGTTGACAACGAATGAAAATACATTAAAAATCAAAATTATTACCAATCAGCAGATAAGAGTACTCATGCTAGAGCTTGATAATACATCATGAAAGCTTTAGTGCCGGGCCAGGGTTCGAACACTTTAACGCGCAATATGGGGAGATGTTGAGGAATCTGCTGTTCTGAACAAACAACAAATTGCAGTCGTGCTGTATTGTCACGAAGGGACCGAATTCCGTCTTAAGGGTGGCCTGAGTTGCATTCCCAGTTCAGAACCAAGTTTATAGACATACAGAAGCCTAAATAAAATATGGAATAAGTGCCCTTCGACCCTACATAGCGTTTGTTTCGTCACTAGAAAAAAATAACTAGTTTAAGAAAGGTTACTGTTGATAGAATTACTACGTGTCGCGACTCCTGACTTTATTGTAGTTCAATTTAACGTCTACTTGGTAAAGAAGGAATATCATGTTTAACGTGGATGTCAGACCACAATGCCATTGTACCTTCTTCACTTGGCGTAGCCAGCAGAGAACAGAATCTGTCTCTCCTTATCAAAAATCATCATCAGAAGTTGGAATCGAACCGAGACCATAAGTACATGACAACTGTGTGTGTGTGTGTGTGTGTGTGTGTGTGTGTGTGTGTGTGTGTGTGTGACAGAGAGAGAGAGAGAGAGAGAGAGGAGAGAGGGAGAGTGAGGGAGAGAGATAAAAATAAAAAAGAATGAGGGAGAGAGAGTAAAAAATCGTTGCAAAGAAACTGAATCATGGTATGTAAAGAAATCTTTCATTAAAATGACACCTTATACATCATTACGAAATGTCGTATTCATGATCTATGGAACAAGTATTAATCTAATCTAATCTAATCGTATCATATTGCTGACTAGACATAAAGAGGCACGAATTACTGAAATATTCGCCAATATCAGTAACCAAATCTAAACTTGAAAATAAAATACGACAGTTTTTTTGATTAACCGGGACTCCTGTAAAGATTCTTTCGTCTCTGTTAACTAACCACGAAAGATGTGTGATATACCTACTTTCAGAAGGAGCAAAGTGTTCATGCATTTAAAGATGAAGCGCATGATGTAAAGTTCTGTGATGGAGATACGAACCCAACACGCAATCGGATTTTTAACAAAGTAAAGTCAAATGTTACGTATCGGTTTTTCTTACCAGCTGCTAGGTGTTTGAATCTAAAAGAAGGATACAAATTTTTGTGCCTGAGCGACAATCGAACAGTACTTCTACCGTCCTTCTTTATCATCCACGAACATAGCTTAAGTAATACTTGCTTACTCAACAACAGTAAGATGTGGGCGTGTTTGACCAGAAATTACGACACCTATTGCGTTTGTTGGCAACACATGAACAGACATTAAAAATGCACGTTAATTTTCACTAACGGGCTAGTATGCACGTAGTAGGGCTTGAAATGGAATTATGAATACTTGTGTACTGGATCAGGATTCGAACTCACATACTTACCTTCGGAGGAGACCTAGAGAAGACTGTATTCTTGGGAAAAGGAACGAAATGATTGAACTATATAGTTCCGAGAGATTCAGATCCTCGAAAGATGGGATACGAAAGCGACTCACAGTCCAGAACCAAATTTTTCAACGTCTCTAGTTCAATCAGGTACAAGAAAAATAAGAGCCCTGTTCCTTTATATGGCTATCGTTTCTTCAAATAAACTTAAATTTTCTAATTTAAGTAAGTTTACCGGACACAGTATTTCTGTTTACCATGAGTTCCGCTAAGGTCATTTCACAACGTAAACCGGCTCTGCCCAATTGATAATGAAGAAACGTGATGTTTAATGCGGATTCGGGACTATAACGTCTTTCTGTTGAGGTTACCAGAGGTAAAGTAAATCTGTTTGTGACTCTTAAAATTAAATGCCTGAACCCACGTGTTGCTCTGTGATAGTTCGTTCCACCAGACCAGTGTGGCCACATTTCCCAGCCCCAGGAGTGTGCTGTAACGGATGATTTGCTTAGCTTACAAAATTAATCACGGTGGAAAAATGCAAGGCTATTAAATGGTTAAGTAGAAGCAATCGTCTGACGTGGAGATTATGCTATTCCCATGTCTGCAGGATATAAAGACTCTTTTAGGCATCATAGCCTCGATGTTATAACGTCCACAGTGGAGTAATAAGAAAACACTTAAAAAACAGTATTTATAACGAAGAGACATTTAAAACTTGAATGATACCGAACTTTTTTAATAATGTAACCGTAAAATAATAATTTCTCTATGTAAGTTTCGAGTGCAAAGAAATATAACAAAACGATCTAAAGAGACTACAAGATACGCTCTTTTGTTAATTTTTTAGTCGTCTTCACTTCTCTTGTCTTGGTTGTGTGCAGACGGACATCTTGCGAGTGCTGACAAATGTAAGCATATTTGTACGAATTAAGCAGATAATATATTAATTTAATATCATTGTTCACTTTTAATTTGTAAGAGGTGATCCCGATTTCATGTCCGCCTTCCTTGAATTAACCTGCATTCAAGTAATTTACAGCTCAACAATCGCAGCGGCCGATGCAGCTAACGACGCCATTACCTGGCGATATTAACTCACGAAAAATTAGCGGAAGCGAAAAACTCGCCCGCTATTAACATAATATTAATTTTTCTCCACAGCCGGCCGACGTTGCAGAAAATACGTAGCTTTAAGATTCTTATTTTCAGTGCCATAGCCGAGAGCCAGAGCCAGGACGCCGACTACAATACAGTGGTTAACGGAGGTAAGAAAAATACTCTCGCGCGTGTGTGGGCCGCAATTGGAATTAATAACTAAACATTTTTTGCTTTAAAGTGAACTGACTAGCCGAGGAAATTAATATGAAAAGTTTATTCCAATGGTCAACTTGTATGCCCATGTTTTAAAATTCAACGAGTCTAACATTCATTAACGTAACAAATAATTTAAGATTAATATTGTTAAAAAGGAGAACTTCACAAAAGCATTTAACCGTAAATCAAAACTGAATGAAATATGATTTTTATTAAGGCCCACCACGTAAGTCGGCAACAATCAAAAATAATAATAATAATAATGTATTAAATTACGACGGCCGACGGACGCGAGAATGTGAAGCCATTTTGAAATATTCACTAATTCAGCAAATTTCTTAGTTCGAGAAAATCCACTGTGAAGTGTGAAGTTACCGGAAAATTCGATTATTACCTTCATTGTTACCATCATTTTCTTCATACTGTTGCTGGAACACATGTGCTTGAAGATCATTTAATGCCTTTTGGTCATTATTGAAGTAGTTGCCCAAGAAGAGGTTCTTTCCCTGTCTACGGTGTCCTTTTCATGTTAATATCAAACATCAGCAATTACTCGCAGATTACATTAAAACTAAAGTAAATTGATGAAGACGTTACTTGATAACAAAAACGCGCTGCCTTTCTTCATTTACTTGCACCTAGAAATGGCTGTCGAATACAGCCAAATCAAAAGCCAAGGGATCTTACTGCCTTCGGTTATACGTCGCTGTCAGTTCTTCCACATTATTCGGTCGACGTGACCTGTTTCAAGTTGTGTATGGCAGAGAATGTTTTAGAAAATCAATTGTTTTCCTTTGCAATAAACAGAAAGATTTTCATTGTAAGCTATGCAAGTTCAAAATTTTCGCATTATTAGTTCAAATTTAATATTCGCTTCTATAATGTACTAAAGTATTTCACAGTTGCAAAACCCGCATCCGACTCATTGACCTTACACTTAGTCGCTGACCATAAATTCTAACTCGGAGTGACACCAGTTTAAATAACGTAATGTAGCGAAGACTGTTTGCCCATGCTCGTTTTCACCGTAAAATATGCAATTCACTCATTGGGCTCCAGTAGTACACAGTAACAGTAATTTCTGTGTGTATGCAATGCATGCGGATTGTGGAATTTAGTGGTGCTCTCTCTTCCACTTCTGTAGACAATATGCCTGACCTAACCGGGCCCTTTATCATTGCAGGCCCTGGGCAGCGCAACATCACACTGACAACAGTAATGTGCTTATACTGACAGCCTCACTGTTCGTTTTAGCTGATTTTGTAATCATTTACATAAAACAACATGACCTTCCAGTGGGAGACATTTCGTCCCCCTTTTCCGTGTGTGAAATTTGTCACTAAGCTTTTCTCCTTCCAACCAGCGAAATGCGGCAGAGTACAGCCAGTAAACGATTCACAAACCACGATTTAGTGCCATTAAGACGATTTCTTTAAACATTGTCGTAGCTGAAAGAATTTAATTTCTTCTTAAATCGTCTTCTGCAGCAACGTTCACAGATATCTCAAATAGGATAAACTCTTTATTCAGGTACGAAGGTTGTAAAACAAACTCCCCACAGGTCGATCTTTTCGTCTTATAGCACTGCATAAGTATTTTGTCCAAGAGATATTACAAGTAGTGTTCCTGTAGCTGTGGGAATCATTGGTTGAAAACGAATTTAACACCAATGGGTACAGTACTGCTAAATATTCAAAATGATTATCAACCTAAGTCTGAGTTCATCCACAAACTGAGACGTATTTATTATACTGTAGCTAGACTGTGTATCCTTGTCTTCCTTGAGTGGGCATTGGAAGGCATTTACACACACGTATACAATACTATGAATACTTTGAACGCTGTAGCTAACGTTGCTCTCATAAAATAATTTTATTTTCTTAATTTTTCTGGTTGTTCAGCGTGCAATATGTGTTGTAAATACAGTCATAAAAAAGATGGTCCATAAGGTGGACAATACAAACGTGCTGCCATCAGAATTCTATGTCCAGCAATATAATCGATCTAGCTACATTGTAGACTACGTCACTTCCTGGAGGAAGTCTTGAGTGCATCACTTTCCACTGTGACTGTAGTCTTGAGGTAAAACGCAAGACTAGTTTATACGACATCTGGCAACAGAGAGCGCACCTCGACGTAATTTTATCACCCCTTTCCTCTCGGTGCTTGAGCTATGATTGTATTTCATGTGAATCTACAAAATACACTCCTGGAAATTGAAATAAGAACACCGTGAATTCATTGTCCCAGGAAGGGGAAACTTTATTGACACATTTCTGGGGTCAGATACATCACATGATCACACTGACGGAACCACAGGCACATAGACACAGGCAACAGAGCATGCACAATGTCGGCACTAGTACAGTGTATATCCACCTTTTGCAGCAATGCAGGCTGCTATTCTCCCATGGAGACGATCGTAGAGATGTTGGATGTAGTCCTGTGGAACGGCTTGCCATGCCATTTCCACCTGGCGCCTCAGTTGGACCAGCGTTCGTGCTGGACGTGCAGACCGCGTGAGACGACGCTTCATCCAGTCCCAAACATGCTCAATGGGGGACAGATCCGGAGATCTTTCTGGCCAGGGTAGTTGACTTACACCTTCTAGAGCACGTTGGGTGGCACGGGATACATGCGGACGTGCATTGTCCTGTTGGAACAGCAAGTTCCCTTGCCGGTCTAGGAATGGTAGAACGATGGGTTCGATGACGGTTTGGATGTACCGTGCACTATTCAGTGTCCCCTCGACGATCACCAGTGGTGTACGGCCAGTGTAGGAGATCGCTCCCCACACCATGATGCCGGGTGTTGGCCCTGTGTGCCTCGGTCGTATGCAGTCCTGATTGTGGCGCTCACCTGCACGGCGCCAAACACGCATACGACCATCATTGGCACCAAGGCAGAAGCGACTCTCATCGCCGAAGACGACACGTCTCCATTCGTCCCTCCATTCACGCCTGTCGCGACACCACTGGAGGCGGGCTGCACGATGTTGGGGCGTGAGCGGAAGACGGCCTAACGGTGTGCGGGACCGTAGCCCAGCTTCATGGAGACGGTTGCGAATGGTCCTCGCCGATACCCCAGGAGCAACAGTGTCCCTAATTTGCTGGGAAGTGGCGGTGCGGTCCCCTACGGCACTGCGTAGGATCCTACGGTCTTGGCGTGCATCCGTGCGTCGCTGCGGTCCGGTCCCAGGTCGACGGGCACGTGCACCTTCCGCCGACCACTGGCGACAACATCGATGTACTGTGGAGACCTCACGCCCCACGTGTTGAGCAATTCGGCGGTACGTCCACCCGGCCTCCCGCATGCCCACTATACGCCCTCTCTCAAAGTCCGTCAACTGCACATACGGTTCACGTCCACGCTGTCGCGGCATGCGACCAGTGTTAAAGACTGCGATGGAGCTCCGTATGCCACGGCAAACTGGCTGACACTGACGGCGGCGGTGCAGAAATGCTGCGCAGCTAGCGCCATTCGACGGCCAACACCGCGGTTCCTGGTGTGTCCGCTGTGCCGTGCGTGTGATCATTGCTTGTACAGCCCTCTCGCAGTGTCCGGAGCAAGTATGGTGGGTCTGACACACCGGTGCCAATGTTTTCTTTTTTCCATTTCCAGGAGTGTATTTCGCTTTCTGTCACATTTGTAATAACAGTTTGGTTCAACAATAATTTAGCGAGAGACTTGGCCGACCATCCGCCTCTGAACCCCGCATGCGTCTGAGTTCTCTGGGACCCGTTTGCTGCCTACCAGTGGGGGCTGAGGCACCGCGCTGCCACGCCTTCTGCCGGCAACGTCTGCTCCACTCCTCACTCTCAACGATGTAAAATTCTTTAATGTTGTTGAGTGGTGACCCATAAAATCTGTCTTCGATTTGTGTTTCACACTCTATTGCAACGGAGGCACAAAACCGTTTTTATTTGGTGAGTATTTTATTGCACTAGTATGCAACACATAAATGTGGCACAGATTTAATTTCATTGTGATCCAGTGTGCTATAGTTAAAGTGTCATATCCTGTTCTTTTTCCTTTCACAGGAGACTCTTCAAATAATTTCTTTTCATGGATTCATATGTGTTAGTCAAAACACAGAGAGTAAATGCAGTGTAATGTATTTGGTTCCTTTCTTTGATTCCCTATGGTAAATGGATGAAAAGCATAGTGTCAATACCTTTCAGAACCTGCTACATAGCTAGTCAGGCATATTGCTTGTTTTGAGGTCTATAAATTAAATAATGGAGAAGTGAACACTGTTCCGAAGTGATATTTAAAATATTCAATGGTATTTAAGGCGACAAAACTGCCCATATTTGAAGCTACCCAGAGAAAAAGTAAGTCGCTAGATCTGCTGTTAGTAAATGTCTGCAGAGAGTTCCTAACTGCTACTGTGGAAATATAGCATAGAGGCCCTACAATAATCAAGAGCTTGATTCCCTTCATATTTATCACCCTGACATGTGAGTCTTATGTGAAGAACAATATTGAAATTCATACCGTTGACGGTCGATTCGAGTTTCTTCAGAGACGCTTGTATTGGGAAGCAGCTTGACAGTCAGAAAGCCGAGATCTATGACCAGTAACACAACTTAGTGGGTCGAGCTGCCAAGAGCACGTGAAGTGTAAAAGATTTTCTTCCGATTTCGTTATAGAATTTTTTCTGGAAATTCGTAGCTCCATAAAATAAATCAGAAAAAAAGCTCGCACACGCTGGCCCCTAGCACAGTTAGAACTGACGATTCATTGAGCCGCTGCGACACGAGACACGGGCTGTACCACGTGGTTACGGACACACTGCTGCCGTCACATGTTATGGTCGCTCAGCCTAATAACACATCGTGAAAGATAATAAAAGTTGTCACTTATGTGAAGAATAGCATATTTTTAGGCAAAAAATTGAATTTTCAGTCTCAGTCTCTTAGTTTACATGAGGATTATATAGCACGAGGGAATATCAAGCGCTACAGTCTGGAACCGCGCAACCGCCACGGTCGCAGGTTCGAATCCTGCCTCGGGCATGGATGTGTGTGATGTCCTTAGGTTAGCTAGGTTTAAGTAGTTCTAAGTTCTAGGGTACTGATGACCTCAGAAGTTAAGTCCCTTGGTGCCCAGAGCCATTTGAACCATTTTTGAATATCAAGCGAATTTAGCGAGTCAGTTCAGTACCATACGTGGAAGTGATTGCACTGTCACAGTGTTGCCAAATGTTTGTGACGGTGTTGACAATTGTCAGCTGTGCGAGGGACGGCTCTGTAGCGGTATGTGAAGAGAATCCCACGCTCATGTCATAGCAGGATACAGAGAAGAGGCGTGTGGTTTGGTTGATATGCACCGTTTTCTATTACCAATTGTGTCAAACATTCAGGTGTATAATCTTCCGTAACGATTACAGTTTCCCACAAACTATATACGAATAAAACACTTACCTTGTTACTTTGTGACAAAAGATTATTTCAGTACAATAAAAAGGTTTTGGAAATCAACTTTGCTCATCTGTCACAAAAAGTAAGATAATAAACACTATGCACCTCGAAATCGATTGCATCTATGTGTAGTCTTGTGATCATACAGGTAGAATTTCATGAATTGCACGAGAATGTAGAAAAATGGTGGTGCGAATGGAATCTGTAAGAAACACCGTTAACTAATTATTCTGTGTCATGTAATAATCAATTCATTTGAAAATTCAGAGGAAAAGAAACTAAAAATCATGCCCATTAAGACAGAAAGTAAAGTGAAGATCTGCGCTTTTTCATCTTCAGATCTATACAAATAATGTATACTAATCACCGTATTCATTGCTTTCGTAATGTTTCCCTCTTGTTTAGTCTTCTAATGATGAACAGGATCCACACCCATTAGTCTAATTGTTTCTTTGTATCCTTCCATCTACTATCTTTGTGTGTTATTGCTCGGTGTTCAAAAAGCAAAATAGTATGCCTGCTCCCACTAGGTATTAGAACGAGGTCGCAAGAAGGCTAACGAATAATAATCGAAATACACTGAGACGCCAATTTGTCTGTCGTCATTGTGTTAAACTCGGTAGAAATAGTTGGGTATTATTGGCTGCATCACCGGCATCCCATTGCCGTCTTCTCTTTCGCTTGTGTGTTGCGCACGGTGCAAGAAATATTTGTGTTTTGGTTGCTTCTGTGACAGGTTTCACCCCACTTTATTCGAGCAAGCTCACGAATAGACTGTCAATAATTGGGATTACGCAATAATACACTTAAAATGTGTATTTTTGCGTTATGTATCCCGATGAAAATAACTGTAAATAGATTATATGCCATTTGATTATTACTCGCGCTTCTCGATGCTTTCCTCAGAAAATAAAAAGAAAAATAGAGAGAGAGAGAGAGTGAGAGACAGAGAGAGAAAACAGAAACGTATTTCAAATATCAGCTCGGTGACGCTATGTTCGTCTTGTGATGTAAAGCAAGGATAGTTGATGGGTAGTATCTCGTTATATTAGCGATATGTATGGCTACAGGGTTCTTTCTTTTCTCTCTGCAACCAACGAGAACAGAATTCAGTAACAAAGTGGTAAGAAGACCTATGGAGTGTGACAATTAAACACTCAGTCTTTCTTGGTTATTTTGTTAATACTTAACAATTGTCTGAAATGAAGTAAACATCTTTGATTACTGATTTTTTTATTACTACAATTGTCATTGTTGTTCGTTACCTCCAAACAGATTTCCAATTACTCACTGCTGCCGATGCACATTACGAATGGATTAGGATGAATGGAATGTGGGATGTTTCGTCACGGAGAATATACACATTCTCTCGGCGTCTTATATTCAGGGTTATATAAAAATCACAGTAAGAGAGGACGACAACGGGATGCCGGTGATACAGACAATAATATCCAACTATTTCTGTCGACTTATCACCATGACGACAGACAAATTGGCGTCTCGGAGTATTTTGATTATAATTCGTTAGCCTTCTTCCGACCTCGTTCTAATACCTCGTGGGAGCGGGCATAATATTTTGCTTTTTGAACACCGAGCAATAACATACAAAGATAGTAGATGGAATGATACAAAGAAACAATCAGACTCATGGGTGTAGATCCAGTTCATCATTAAAAGACTAAACAAGAGGGAAACATTACGAAAGTAATGAATACGCTGATTTCTATACATTATTTATATACATCTGAAGGTGAAAAAGCGCCGATCTGCACAGTGCCCGCATCTGCACTTTAGTTTCTGTCCACACCCATGAGTCTGATTGTTTCTTTGTATCCTCCCATCTACTAAAATGAGTTTTGAGAGCAACGTTAGCTACAGCGTCCGAAGTATTAATAGTATTGTATACGTGTGTGTAAGTATCTTCCAATGCCCATTCAAAGAAGACAAGGATACACAGACTGGCTACATTATTATAAATACGCATAAGTTTGTGGATGAACTCAGACTTCGATTGATAATCATTTTGAATATTTGGTAGTACTGCACCCATTGGTGTTAAACTCGGTTTCAAACAATGATTCTCGCAGCTACAGGAACCCTACTTGCGATACCTCTTAGACAAAATACATATGCAGTGCTATAAGATGAAAAGATCAACCTGACACAAACTGTGGGAAGTTTGTCTCACAACCTTAGTACATGGATAAAGAGTTTATCCTGTTTGACATATCTGTTAACGTTGGTGCATAAGACGATTTAAGAAGAAACTAAATTCCTTCAGCTACGACAATGTTTAAAGAAATCGCCTTAACGGCACTAAGTCGTGGTATGTGAATCGTTTACTGGCCGTACTCTGCCACATTTCGCTGTGTGAAGGCAAAAAGCTTACTGACGTATTTCACACAAGGAAAAGGGGGCGGAATGTTTCAAACTGGAAGATCATGTTGTTTTATTTAAATGATACTTGATTGAACTAGAGACGTTGAAAAATTTGGTGCTGGACTGTGATTCGAATCCGTATCTCATCTATCGAGGATCTGAATCTCTAGGAACAGTGTAGTTCAATCATTTCGTTCCTTTTCCCAAGGATGCAGTCTTATCTAGGTCTCCTCCAAAGGTAAGTATGTGGGTCCGAATCCTGATCCAGTACACAAATATTCATAATTTCATTTCAATCCCTATCACGTGTGTACTAGTCTGCTAGTGAAAATTAACGTGCATTTTTAATGTCTGATCATGTGTTGCCAACAATCGCAATAGGTGTCGTAATTTCTGGTCAAACACGCACACATCTTACTGTTGTTGAGTAAGCAAGTGTCACTTAAGCTATGTTCGTGGATGATAAAGAAGGACGGTAGAAGTGCTGTTCGATTGTCGCTCAGGCACAAAAATTTGTATCCTTCTTTTAGATTCAAACACCTAGCAGCTGGTAAGAAAAACCGATACATAACATTTGATTTTACTTCGTTAAAAATCCGATTGCGTGTTGGGTTCGTATCTGCATCACAGAACTTTACATCATGCACTTCATCTTTAAATGCATGAACACTTTGCTCCTTCTGAAAGTAGGTATATCACACATCTTTCGTGGTTAGTTAACAGAGACGAAAGGATCTTTACAGGAGTCCCGGTTTATTACAAAAACTGTCGTCTTTTATTTTGAAGTTTAGATATCCTTACTGATATTGGAGAAGATTTCAGTAATTCGTGCGTCTTCATGACTAGTCAGCAATGTGATATGATTAGATTAATACATGTTCCATAGATCATGAATACGACATTTCGTAATGATGTAGAACGTATCATTTTAATGAAAGATTTTTTTACATACCATGATTCAGTTTCTTTGCAACAATTTTTTACTCTCTCTCTCATTCTTTTTTATTTTTATCTCTCTCTCTCACTCTCTCTCTCTTCTCTCTCTCTCTCTCTGTCACACACACACACACACACACACACACACACACACACACACACACGCAAACACAGTCTCTTTTTATTTTTATTTGTTTGTTGTGCTAGACTATCGGCGAGGCACCAAAACGTTCGTCCATGATTTTCTTAGTTTTGAGTACGCTTACGAAAGATATATAAATACAACTATGAGAGTTACTGAATTATGAAGCTAAGTTTGCAGTCAGTTCTGAGTATTATTAGTAACTACGCTCCAGTCACTAGACCAAGTTACAGAAATGTGAATCAGACGGTTTACGTATTCCAAGCCGTAGCAGCCGCTTCTTTGAGACGTCAGCTATGGTCACTTCCCAGCCCACTGTAGGATCACATCGGTTCCTCTTCTTCCTGCTGGTAATGTAACTGAGATTTGGCAACAAGGCAAGGTATATTTGTCAACTCTGTGATCGACGAGTTACTTCCTGGTGTGCACGGAATTAAGCCTCAAAGTTCACTTGGTTTTTCCTGTCATTTCCATTGAATAATTTGAGTTATTACTAACGCTTGAGCTGTAACAAAAGATTGTAAATTTACGGTTTACAACCCAGGAAAGTCTTTGAGCGTGAAAATCGCATCTAATCTCGTCCTTTAAATAGCTGTTTACGAGTTCTAGCCACTACTCGTCTCGTAAGACGAAATGTAGACGGATCCATCTTCCATAGCTCTGTGGAAACGTGGTAACCTGGGAAAAAGCGTCTGTTATGGTTTGCGGTTCCAGTCTGGCTGACTTTAACGTTTTTATGCCTTCTGTAAAAGAGCTACAAGCAGTCAGATCACACATCGATAAGGAAATTGCTAGAAATTACTTTCGGCTCATAGTGCAATGGTGAAAACCTTACAATGCAGCACAACAGGTAACGCCTCTTCCCGCTGCTGACAAGCAAACTTTGGGTTTCTAGGAAGGCATAACTTTATTTGTAAACTGCCACATTTGCGTACCACTTGTGTATGACACAGCATACCAATCAAACATAGAGCCAATCGAAATCTAAGTGATTAGCATTTTACTAAATCGTGCCGTTAGAGGCACGCTTGTGTCAGTTTTACTGAAACAGACTTTCGTCGTAAGGTTATCGTGGGTAGTTTTATTTCATTTCTTATAATACAGTGCACAATTTTCGAATGGTTTCTTTTAGTGTTGTTAAAACATTAGAGAGAAATTAATCATCAACGATATATGCTAATTCTCTGATGTTATCCATAACAGTCTGACAATGCACATGCAGTTTATTGATTACATGCATGTAGAAACCTTATTCTGAGTTAAAGCTGTCAAACAAGGTTTGATGAAGAATAAAATGCCACTGTCACACCACAGCTAATGTAGAAAATACTTTTCTGACGTATTTTTGCATGATGCGCTCTCCCCATACATAATACAAAATTTATGAGATGCATCTGGAGCATGGCCATCTACTAGACCTGAAAAGAACAAAATGTCGCAGAAGTTAGCCCTTTTTCCACAGGCGACTATTTTTGGTTGAGAAGTGAATTATGTTCAAAGTTCCATTAGATCGATAACTTCAGCAGACAGCAGTATGGCGTTTTAAAAATTGTAGCAGTGAATGTGCCCAAGCTCGGTACGTCTTATTAACAGTGCGCGACGCTTACCGTTACGATACTAGCTGAAACATAGCTACAACTCCTCCAGAATTCAACAAAAATTCTTCCAGAACTTCTGCATTGCACAGTGCTGCAAGATAATGCAAATGGCTGGATCTAGACCTCTGAGAGACAGACAGTTACAGCCTTTCTTTTGCACTGCACGACGTTTTTAACAAACAGATAGCGCAATAGAGTAGCTCAAGTCGAAAGGAACACTTCCTATTTAAATTTTTGCATCCTACACTGTTGGCAGTTATGTGTAGGTGTCAGTTACGTGATTTTATTTCGGTGATTACAAAACAGAGTTGAATGTATGCACTGGGTAGCCGAGGCAGCTAGTTCAGGGTGATTCGTTCAACCAAGTAAATGAATGTACTGAACATGCTGCAAACCACTACAGAGAGCCTGTGTGTCAGAATTCACATGCAGTGTGGCGCAACATTGTTATGATAGAAAAATGAGCGATAGAGAAGAGAATTAGGTGGTCTCTTGTATTGATGCTAGGTTCAATTACTTATGGTCTCGGTTCGATTCCAAATTCTGCTGAAGATTTTTGATAAGGAGAGACAGTTTCTGTTCTCTGCTGGCTACGCCAAGCGAAGAAGGTATAATGGCAATGTGCTCTGACATTCATGTTAAACATGATATTCCTTCTCTACCAAGTAGACGTTAGATTGAATTACAATAAAGTCAGGAGTCGCGACACGTAGTAACTCTATCAACAGTAACCTTTCTTATACTAGTTATTTATTTCTAGTGACGAAAAAACGCTATGTAGGATCAAAGGACACTTATTCCATCTTCTATTTGAGCTTCTGTATGTCGATAAACTTGGTTCTGAACTGGGAATGCAACTCAGACCACCCTTAACGTGGAATTCGAACCCTTCGTGATAACACAGCACGACTGCAATTTGTTGTTTGTTCAGAACAGCAGATTCCTCAACATATCCACATATTACGCGTGAATGGGTTCGAATCCTGGCCCGGCAGTAAAGATTTCATTATGTATTATCAAGCTCTAGCATGGGAACACCTATCTGCTGGTGGATAATAATTTTGATTTTTAATGTTTTTTCATTCGTTGTCAAGACTAACGATATCTGACGTTTTTGACTCCCAGTGAGACACAGAACTATTTGCGAGATCACTGTAAGTTCAAGATGTTATTCCGAGCAGCTGGTGGAGAAAAATTCGGTAGCTGACGTCTCTTTGTGTGTAGTCAACAACGATATGTGTGGGGCTCTATTCCCAGTGAGCACTGAACTTTTCGTCACAATATTTCTAGTTCAAACATGCTCACATGTCGCTGCTGGTGCAAGAAATCCATATTTAACATTCATTTTCGCTAGAATATAACAGCTATAGGTGCCAGGTTGGAGTCCTGGGAAGGAAAAAAATTAATGTTTCGTCTCGTCATTTCACTTCAAACATCTAGCTGCTGCCAAGGAAATCTGATATGTCACAGTTGGTTGTGCTTCGATATCAATCCGATTAGGTTCTGGGTTCGAATCCGTGTCCAACACAAAGCTTTACCTCACGGCATTTCAAGTAAGTTACTTGTGAAGAAGGAATATTTAACATCCCTCGTAGTTCGTTAACAGGGACAAGAGATGCTGGGGAGGAATTCGCGTCCGTTAAAAATGTTTGCGTTATGTAATTGAAGGTTGATATTTGCTAACTGATACTGTCTAAAATGGAGGTATATTACTCTCTGTATGCCTAATCAGGAATGACTGTTAGTTTTCGTCAGTCACGAAATCTTTGCTTAGTCTGCCTGACCTGGGTTTGAATCCATATGCAGAACGAGAAGGTTCGTCGTATCATTTGAAGTTCATACATATTCTCAACCAGCTGCTCGTGAGTAACATAAATTTTTAATGTCATTTTGTGTGAAATAATAAGTACTGTATGTTACTTTGAAGAGGAAATCATGAATGCGACGAACTTACTACGTGCATTACCTATCTGACGTAATAATGAGAGTGGTAACGTTTCAGGTATGTCATTTATTGTAATAAATGTGAGCTTACAAGTCCTAAGGACAGTCTTATCTGTGATAAGTTGTTCCCTGATATTAGTAGCATCGTGGTATTACTTTACATCTTGAGTTACTGCGATACAGAGCAGTGTTTTCTAGTGGTGACTTGTTGGAACCATTTTCAATAGTCAAACGACTGCACCAAGGAGCGATTAGAGGACCTGCTAGACAGCTGCGGTATGCCGGTTGCATGCGAATTAGGCGAAATGAAATTCATGTCGTTCGGATACTTTTGAGTATGACTGTACGTTAATGCAGAATTGATATGTAATTACGCACTATTTATTTTTACGCAAGTTTTCTGAATATTTTATAACATGTGGAACCTTTAATTACATTTGTTTTTAGCATCCAGCGGTAGTGTCTTTGTTTAGCAATCAAACCGTCCACGGTTCCGATGTCGAATCCCGCTACCACTTGAGCTTTGAATAAAAATCATCAGCATTACCGTCTGAAAACTTATGGCATAAGGAATCACTTTAATTCTGTCACCAGCCTTGTCAAACAGGGTGGAGGAGCGGATAGAGGTTTAGGGCTCTCTCTTGCCCTTGGGGTGAGGTACTGCCCCTAAAGATGGAAGAACAGCAATGATGAACGGCATGAGAATTCAGAAGACAGTGGAAACTACTGTATTAAAGACACATGACGTGTATCCACGGGAGATGTGGCCTGTAAATGAAAATGTGTCACTATGATTTCTCCACTGGAAAAAGATTCCGGATCTCTGGAAGAGGAATGCGAGGCGGAGGAGACGAGGCGGAGGAGACGATAAGAAAAATATTGAATAACCAACTTGAGGAAAGCGTCTATGCGTCGGGGAATGGAATATCGGAAGTTTGAACGTGATAGGGAACCTAGAAAACGTGAAAGAGGGGATGTACAGACGCTCAACCTTTTTAATCCGAGCACTTCGTTCTTCGTGTTCCATCCTTACTATTCTCTCTTGGCATTTGTACACATTGTATGATACCCGTCTTTCCCTACAGCTTACAACTATTTTCCCCAGAATTTCAAACATCTTGCACCATTAGACATTATTGAATGCGATTTCCAAGACGACAAATCCTATGAACACGTCTTGATTTTTCTTTAGTCCTGCTTCCATAATCAACCGCAGCATCAGAACCGCCTCTCTGGTTCCTTTACCTTTCGTGATGCAAAACTGATCATCACATAACACATTCTCAGTTTTATTCCCATCCCTGCAGCTAGACACAAACTGAGTCCTTTTCCCGCCAGTTTCCAGATGGCGGATGGGAGGGGAGCAATGCATACGATCTACGGATGTAATCTTTCGCCCCTACTGTTCAGTCTATAGATCGAAGAAGTAATGATGTAAACCAAAGAAAGGTTCAAGTGTGGAAATAAATTTCAAGGTGAAAGGATATCAGTGTTAGGACTTGCTGATGTCACAGCTATCCAAAGTGAAAGTGAAGCAGAATTACAGGATTTGCTGAATAGAATGGACAGTCTACTGGGTACAGACTATGGATTTGGAGAAAAACGAGTAAAGACGAAAGTAATGAAAAGTGTCGTACATGAGAACAGCGTGAAACTTAGCATCAGGATTGAAGGCGCGAAGTAGAGTAAGCTAAGGAATTCTTCTAGCTATGCAGCAAATAACCCATGACGCACAGAGCAAGGAGGACGTCAAAAGCATACTAGTACGCTCAAAAAATGCATTCCTTGCCCAGCCAAGTCCACTAGCGTCAAACACAAGTCTTAATTTCAGGTAGAAATTTCTGAGAATGTACGTTCGGAGCACAGCAATGTGTGGTAGTGAAACACAGACTGTGACAAAACCGTAACAGAGGAAATTCGAATCATTTGAGTTGCAGTGTTACAGACGAACGTTGATAATTAGATGTGTAGGAATGAGGAGATTCGGCGCAAGGTCGAAGAGAAAAGGACAAGAAAAAGGGGAACTGTGATAGGGAATAACTTCCATTGTATTAGAGGGAGCTTTAGAGGGTGAAAACTGTAGAAGCAGGCAGAGAAGCTGCGAAAATTCTCGAGAGGGATAATAGTGTTCTGTCAGAAGGAAATGAAAAATGCAAGGAAAGGCTTAAAGCTTTTCAACAATCAAAGCGACGACTAAAGAACAAAGTTTCCTCGCTAAACACAGTAACTGATGAACTGAGAAGAAAATATTTCATTTACGAAAATGGCCTGTGTTTTGGAATGGACACGGAATTCTTGCTACGACAAACTGCAAAGGCGACCTGTCAGAGTGTACCGAAAACATACCAACCAACACCCCGTTCAGTAGTCCTAGAACATTAGCAAGAAGGTGCCGGTATATGGGTGGTGCACCTTATTTTACCTCTGAGGCTTTTACCATACGTTAAATGTATTGGCTATTTCGAGTATGGACAACCATAAGCTGTAGACTGGAATGACGACAATGAAAATTTGTGCCGGACCGGGACGCGAATTTGGATTTCGCGCTTATAGCGAGCGGTCCCCTTACCATTTGGCTATCCGTACACGACTCACGACCAGATACAAACTTCCATGTGTCTACGACATGCACAAGTATGTCCATTATGTATGTTCCTGCACAGGTCAGACGTTGTAGTCGTCACAGTGTCTGGTCCTTTGACCATGCATGCATCGTGTGCTTCTTTGTTGTAAGTCTTTATGTGCCATTTATTACTGATTTGTTTTATGTTGTATTGTGTTCGTTTGTGTGTACGTTTCATGATTACGTGCTGGTTGTTTTTGTACTTCGTCGTTTATTTATAAAATAAACCACAAAATCAAAGAACAGGCAACACCTAATCATGAAACATACACACGACAAACACAACGTACAACGAATCAGCACATAGTCAGCAACATATGGCACATAATGAGTTACAACAGCATAGTCACACGCAGAGTGAGCAATATACTAGAGAAGCAAGGGCTCAACATAGCATACAAAAACAACAACACAATACAAAACATACTTGGAATAAATACCACCAACACTGACAAATACAGCCTGTCTTACATACTGTGACGGTACGTCACATATATATCGACATTTTTATCGGTTGTAAACCGTTATTAAATATTTTATGAATGTAATTAGTGTAAAAGATATAGTTAATGTTCTTGAAACAACTGATATGTAACGATAATTAAAGAGTATCATGTTTATTTAATGTCTATGAAAATAAAAAAGGATCAAAAGAGACGTGATTGTACGGCCGAGGAGGAAGGACGTATTTTGTGGTACACATATTGTTTTGTTTCGCTATACGGAAGGCAGCCATTGAGCGGTTACACATATTTTATGTAAGACATTCGTATTTATTGCTAAAATAAACTTGTTATTATTACTACAAAATGAATTTCTTTGTAATAGTTGTCACCTCAAATGCTCACAGTGGCCAATTATTTTTAATAAGCATTTTTTCAGTAATTTGCGCTGCGCGAAGCTCATCTTCCGATGCAGCCTCTGGTCGGCCATTACGCGGCGAAGTATTAATTTATTTTTCAAAGTGTTAACAGTAACTGTAAATGCGAGAGATTCTGTTATAAGAACTTTTTTAAAATTGCAACAGAGAATTAATTTACGTTATAGTTCATGTTTTTAAACTATACAGATTCCATGAGTTCAGTAAGTTTTATCTTGGCCGCTTCACGGCAACAATCGAAATTCTCTCAAGCCTTGCTTTGCAATCAATAAATAGAAATTAACAAAATTACATTCAATTCAGTTAACGGCAACTATATTTTAGTCATCACGTTCAAAATCTAAAGTTGGTACATTAATAACTGTGGCCCTTCAAGAACCCGTTTCATATTTACTTATGCACGTAAGTAAAAGTGATAAGAAAAGGCAATATCCCTGAGAGAAAGAATCATGCTGATAAATTAAAAATCAAAATATATAAAATATATGTGCAGTTTTTTTGTATATGACGTAACGAATGACACCGGACGTCACAATATACCGACTAACCGCACCAACGTGCGGAATACCTTACCAACGTTTTTAGCAAACACGGAAATAAAAGAACTACAACACTACGAGATGTTTACAATTTGTGGTCTAGTTCTTAGAGAAGGATGTTTGATTGCTATCTAGCTTCATAATCGTTGCCTGAACTTGAGACTGTTATGCACGAAGTATGGTATAACAATCCAAGACGACAGGAAGCTGTTTTGAATGCCTGTTGATTACCTACACCACATTAGGCATGGTAATGTATTTTGTCCAGCCCTTCTAAATGTATGGGTATATAAGTATAAAATTGTCAAGGGGTCTCTTCTCACAGATGTCTTAACTGTATGGACCAGTGGAAGCCTGTTGTGCTCGTCAGCTGTTGATTTGTCAACTATATGATAATCAATAAGAAGTTCTCTGCAAGATTTTCGGTTATCAAGTTTTCATAATATTCTTATGACCCTTCTGCCTTTGGCTGTTTAGCTTCCGAGTATTACGACATACGGCTTTGTTGAGTCTGCATATTATGGTAACATTCCCGTATGCAGTTTAATGAGGTGTGGGAGATATGTAAGTCAAACACAGACAAAACTGAGCTGTTACGTTAATGTATCAACATGCTGGTGCCACTTCAGATATTTACCCATCTCGATGACCACAAATGGCACCTCATCCAGAGCGACAGACATTTCTGCATCCTGCATGAGTTGTTGTTGTTGCTGTTGTGGTCTTCAGTCCTGAGACTGGTTTGATGCAGCTCTCCATGCTACTTCATCTCCCAGTACTTACGGCAACCTACATCCTTCTGAATCTGCTTAGTGTATTCATCTCTTGGTCTCCCTCTGCGATTTTTACCCTCCACGTTGCCCTCCAACGCTAAATTTGTGATCCCCTGATGCCTCAGAACATGTCGTACCAACCTGTCCCTTCTTCTTGTCAAGTTGTGCCACAAACTCCTCTTCTCCCCAATCCTATTCAATACCTCCTCATTAGTTATGTGTTCTACCCATCTAATCTTCAGCATTCTTCTGTAGCACCACATTTCGAAAGCTTCTATTCTCTTCTTTTCCAAACTATTTATCGTCCATGTTTCACTTCCATACATGGCTACACTCCATACAAATACTTTCAGAAACGACTTCCTGACACTTAAATCTATACTCGATGTTAATAAATTTCTCTTCTTGAGAAACGCTTTCCTTGCCATTGCCAGTCTGCATTTTATATCCTCTCTACTTCGACCATCATCAGTTATTTTGCTCCCCAAATAGCAAAACTCCTATACTACTTTAAGTGTCTCATTTCCTAATTTAATTCCCTCAGCATCACCCGACTTAATTCGACTACATTCCATTATCCTCGTTTTGCTTTTGTTGATGTTCATCTTATATCCTCCTTACAAGACATTCTCCATTCCGTTCAACTGCTCTTCCAAGTCCTTTGCTGTCTCTGACAGAATTACAATGTCATCGGCGAACCTCAAAGTTTTTATTTCTTCTCCATGGATTTTAATACCTACTCCGAAGTTTTCTTGTTTTTTCCTTTACTGCTGGCTCAATATACAGATTGAATAACATCGGGGAGAGGCTACAACCCTGTCTCACTCCTTTCCCAACCTTTGCTTCCCTTTCATGCCTCTCGACTCTTATAACTGCCATCTGGTTTCTGTACAAATTGTAAATAGTATTTCGCTCCATGTATTTTACACCTGTCACCTTTAGAATTTGATAGAGAGTATTCCAGTAAACATTGTCAAAAGCTTTCTCTAAGTCTACAAATGCTAGAAACGTAGGTATGCCTTTTCTTAATCTTTCTTCTGAGATAAGTCGCAAGGTTAGTATTGCCTCGCGTGTTCCAACATTTCTACGGAATCCAAACTGATCTTCCCCGAGGTCCGCTTCTACCAGTTTTTCCATTCGTCTGTAAAGAATTCGCGTTAGTATTTTGCAGCTGTGACTTATTAAACTGATAGTTCGGTAATTTTCACATCTGTCAACACTTGCTTTCTTTGGGATTGGAATTATTATATTCTTCTTGAAGTCTGAGGGTATATCGCCTATCTCATACATCTTTCTCACGAGATGGTAGAGTTTTGTCAGTACTGGCTCTTCCAAGGCCGTCAGTAGTTCTAATGGAATGTTGTCTACTCCCGGGGCCTTGTTTCGACTCAGGTCTTTCAGTGCTCTGTCAAACTCTTCACGCAGTATCATATCTCCCATTCCATCTTCATCTACATCCTCTTCCATTTCCATAATATTGTCCTCAAGTACATCACTCTTGTATAGACCCTCTATATACTCCTTCCACCTTTCTGCTTTCCCTTCTTTCCTTAGAACTGGGTTTCCATCTGAGCTCTTGATATTCATACAAGTAACTCTCTTTTCTCCAAAGGTCTCTTTGATTTTCTTGTTATACGTCTTTATCCATATCTGCTTAGGTTTCCGCGGTCAGAGACAGCTACAATAAAAAAAATTCTGAGTACGTTGCTGTGTCGTATTACGAAGTAACTAGCAATGAATGATATTACGACCACAGTTTCTACACTGACCGTAAAAAGTCGCTGCACTAACAAGGAATTGTGTGACATAAACGGGAGTTGGTATGCGTGTTTCTACATCTGAAAGACGATATCTATTCATATTTCACGCCACTATGAGGATGGGAATCAGTTTTGTTTTAAATATATGCTGTAACTGTCGACGAGCATTACTTACCATTGAGATTGGGCGTAGTGAGTTGAAGTTGGTCAAGAATGCTTTTAAGGCGAAATAGACGCCATTATAAACCTCAGTGCCGGAGGTCGTCTAATAGGGCTAGGAGAAGCAGCATGTACCTTCTACTATATTGGAGAAAGACTTGACAGGAATGTAGCCACAGCACAAGATTTATGGCAGCGGTAGACACGAGAATGTACGGGCACTACCGAGATCGTTGGCCATTGTGTTCAGCGAGGTGCCCTGGCGCATCGCACTGCATTTGCACCAGCGGTTTAAGTGCAGTTGGCACGACGCTGACACAACGAAGTGTTACAAATCGGTTACTTCAAGGACGGCTCCGAGCTAGACGCCCTGTAGCGTGTATTGCAATGACCCCAAACCACAGCCATCTGCGGCTTCAGTAGTGTTAAGCGGAAGCTCATTGATGAGCAGGTTGGAAGTCTGTTGTGTTTTCTGATGAAAGCCCGCCGCGCGGGATTAGCCGAGCGGTCTTAGGCGCTGCAGTCATGGACTGTGCGGCTGGTCCCGGCGGGGGTTCGAGACCTCCCTCGGGCATGGGTGTGTGTGTTTGTCCTTAGGATAATATAGATTAAGTAGTGTGTAGGTTACTTAACCTATATTATCCTAAGGACAAACACACACACCCATGTAGTGTGTAAGTTGATAGTACCCGTGGTCTGGGGGTAGCGTCTTTGATTCATAATCAAAACGTATTCGGTCCTGGGTTCGATCCCCGCCACTGCCTAAATTTTGATAAATAATCAACATTGGCGGCCGAAGACTTCCGGCATAAGAAGTCAGCCTCATTCTGCCAACGGCCTTGTCAAAGAGGGCCGAGGAACGGATAGAGGTTCAGGGCACTCTCTTGTCCTAGGGGTGGGAAATTGCCTCTAAAGGCGGAAGAATCAGCAATGATCAACGACATGAGGATGCAGAAGGCAATGGAAACCACTGCATTAAAGACACGTAACGTGTATCCACAGGACATGTGGCCTGTAATTGAAGAAGTGTCATGATGATCTCTCCATTGGCAAAAGATTCTGGAATAGTCCCCCATTCGGATCTCCGGGAGGGGACTGCCAAGGGGGAGGTTACCATGAGAAAAAGATTGAATAATTAACGAAAGGATAACGTTCTACGAGTCAGGGCGTGGAATGTCAGAAGTTTGAACGTGGTAGGGAAACTAGAAAATCTGAAAAGGGAAATGCAAGGGCTCAATCTAGATACAGTAGGGGTTAGTGAAGTGAAGTGGAAGGAAGACACGGATTTCTGGTCAGATGAGTATCGGGTAATATCAACAGCAGCAGAAAATGGTATAACAGGTGTAGGATTCGTTATGAATAGGAAGGTAGGGCAGAGGGTGTGTTACTGTGAACAGTTCAGTGACCGGGTTGTTCTAATCAGAATCGACAGCAGACCAACACCGACAACGATAGTTCAGGTATACATGCCGACGTCGCAAGCTGAAGATGAACAGATAGAGAAAGTGTATGAGGATATTGAAAGGGTAATGCAGTATGTAAAGGGGACGAAAATCTAATAGTC
Source organism: Schistocerca serialis cubense (assembly GCF_023864345.2). Lineage (NCBI taxonomy): Eukaryota > Metazoa > Arthropoda > Insecta > Orthoptera > Acrididae > Schistocerca > Schistocerca serialis. Next base: position 726,849,175 of record NC_064642.1, read on the forward strand.
ATGGGCGACTGGAATGCAGTTGCAGGGGAAGGAGTAGAAGAAAAGGTTACAGAAGAATATGGGCTTGGGACTAGGAATGAAAGAGGAGAAAGACTAATTGAGTTCTGTAACAAGTTTCAGCTAGTAATAGCGAATACCCTGTTCAAGAATCACAAGAGGAGGAGGTATACTTGGAAATGGCCGGGAGATACGGGAAGATTTCAATTAGATTACATCATGGTCAGACAGAGATTCCGAAATCAGATACTGGATTGTAAGGCGTACACAGGAGCAGATATAGACTCAGATCACTATAAAGTAGTGATGGAGAGTAGGCTGAAGTTCAAGACGAGATACGTTTGAAGGTCTCTAACGCTATAGATACAGCAATAAGGAATAGCGCAGTAGGCAGTACAGTTGAAGAGGAATGGACATCTCTAAAAAGGGCCATCACAGAAGTTGGGAAGGAAAACATAGGTACAAAGAAGGTAGCTGCGAAGAAACCATGAGTAACAGAAGAAATACTTGAGTTGATTCATGAAAGGAGGAAGTACAAACATGTTCCGGGAAAATCAGGAATACAGAAATACAAGTCGCTGAGGAATGAAATAAATAGGCAGTGCAGGGAAGCTAAGACGAAATGGCTGCAGGAAAAATGTGAAGACATCGAAAAAGATACGATTGTCGGAAGGACAGACTCAGCATACAGGAAAGTCAAAACCACATTTGGTGACATTAAAAGCAACGGTGGTAACATGAAGAGTGCAACGGGAATTCCACTGTTAAATGCAGAAGAGAGAGCAGAAAGGTGGAAAGAATACATTGAAAGCCTCTATGAGGGTGAAGATTTGTCTGATGAGATAGAAGAAGAAACAGGAGTCGATTTAGAAGAGATAGGGGATCCGGTATTAGAATCGGAATTTAAAAGAGCTTTGGAGGACTTACGGTCAAATAAGGCAGAAGGGATCGATAACATTCCATCAGAATTTCTAAATCATTGGGGGAAGTGGCAACAAAACGACTATTCACGTTGGTGTGTAGAATATATGAGTCTGGCGATATAACATCTGACTTTCGGAAAAGCATCATCCACACAATTCCGAAGACGGCAAGAGCTGACAAGTGCGTGAATTATCGCACAATCAGCTTAACAGCTCATGCATCGAAGCTGCTTTCAAGAATAATATACAGAAGAATGGAAAAGAAAATTGAGAATGCGCTAGGTGACGATCAGTTTGGTTTTGGAAAAAGTAAAGGGACGAGAGAGGCGATTCTGACGCTACGGCTAATAATGGAAGCAAGGCTAAAGAAAAACCAAGACACTTTCATAGGATTTGTCGACCTGGAAAAAGCGTTCGACAATATAAAATGGTGCAAGCTGTTCGAGATTCTGAAAAAAGTAGGGGTAAGCTATAGGGAGAGACGGGTCATATACAATATGTACAACAACCAAGAGGGAATAATAAGAGTGGACGATCAAGAACGAAGTGCACGTATTAAGAAGTGTGTAAGACAAGGCTGTAGCCTTTCGCCCCTACTCTTCAATCTGTACATCGAGGAAATAATGATGGAAATAAAAGAAAGGTTCAGGAGAGGAATTAAAATACAAGGTGAAAGGATATCAATGATACGATTCGCTGATGACATTGCTATCCTGAGTGAAGTGAAGAAGAATTAAATGATCTGCTGAACGGAATGAACAGTCTAATGAGTACACTGTATGGTTTGAGAGTAAATCGGAGGAAGACGAAGATAATGAGAAGAAGTAGATATGAGAACAGCGAGAAACTTAACATCAGGATTGATGATCACGAAGTCAATGAAGTTGAGGAGTTCTGCTACCTAGGCAGTAAAATAATCAATGACGGATGGAGCAAGGAGGACAACAAAAGCAGACTCGCTATGGCAAAAAAGGCATTTCTGGCCAAGAGAAGTCTACTAATATGAAATACCGGCCTTAATTTGAGGAAGAAATTTTTGAGGATGTACGTCTGGAGTACAGCATTGTATGGTAGTGAAACATGGACTGTGGTAAAACCGGAACAGAAGAGAATCGAAGCATTTGAGATGTGGTGCTACTTACGAATGTTGAAAATTAGGTGGACTGATAAGGTAAGGAATGAGGAGGTTCTACGCAGAATCGGAGAGGAAAGGAATATGTGGAAAACACTGATAAGCAGAAGGGACAGGATGATAGGACATCTGCTAAGACATGAGGGAATGACTTCCATGGTACTAGAGGGAGCTATAGAGGGCAAAAACTGTAGAGGAAAACAGAGATTGGAGTACGTCAAGCAAATAATTGAGGACGTAGGTTGCAAGTGCTACTCTGAGATGAAGAGATTTGCACAGGAAAGGAATTGGTGGCGCGCCGCATCAAACCAGTTAGTACGCTGATGACAAAAAAAAAAATTGTGTAATTTTAGGGACTGTTCACCTTAGCAGTTAAGTCCCATAAGATTTCACACGCATTTTTTTTTATTTTTTTTTTTATGAAAGCTGGTTTTGCCTCGGTGCCAAGAACGTCCGTGTGAAATTGATGGTCTGCAGCCGACCTGTCTGTGACTAGACACACTAGATGTACACAAGGAGCTATGATATGGGGTGAGAATTCATATGACTGTAGGAGTGGTTATCCCATACCCCCTGACTGCAAATCTGTACGGCAATCTGGTGATTCGATCTATTGTGCTGCCGTTCATGAACAGCATCTCAAGGGGTGTTTTCCAACAAGATAACACTCACAACAAACCGGACATGTAACTCGACAATTTTTGCAGAGTGATGACATGTTGACTTAACCTGCTCTATCACCAGATCTGTCTCCAGTCGAGCACATCATCAGACGTCAACTCCAGCGATATTTACAAACAGCATTAACCGTCCCCGTATCGATTGACCAAGCGCAAGAGGTATGGAACACCTTCTCACAAACTAACATACATCACCTGTACAACACAATACATGGAAGCTTAGATGCTTGCATTCAACATTCAGTCGGCTACACCGGTTATTAATGTACCAGTATTTCGCATTTGCAATGGCTTACTTCGCGCTTACCTGTGATGTTAATCACTTAAATACGTAACCCCCAGAAATATATTCGAGAAATATTATTTCTCTACATTAATTATTTTTGATGCTGCCGTTTTGTCCGTCTGTGTACATACTGCGAAAGTAGGCAGCAAGCATTTTTCGAGTGAAGTAACGCCACCGGCTTGGCGTCTTTCTTTAAGTGCAACTGATTGGCTCTTCTTGGAATGAATTGTCAAGTGTTTCATCCACATTAAAAATATATTGAGCAGCATGAAGTTGCTTATCTTCCGCTATTTTCGCGTATGAAATCTCGTCTACGTTTACTTGTTTAAAAGCTTGACTTGCCTTTCACATATGTTTCCTGAGACTAATATTAGGACGAAGTCTTTACCTGCCGTCGCCGAATTACTTACAATGATGTATTTTTTCGCTCCCTGTAGATCGTTCCACGTAAATCCATAAAATCGGTTTTTCTTTTCAAAAACAAATGAGGGATATCTTATTTTTGCCCTTTTTTTGGACACTCTCCATAAGCTTACCATAATTTTTCTGCCACCTACTGCACCTCTGTTTTTTCCAGATTTTTCCTTTCAGCGTAGTAAATGGAATATTAAATTGCTTTAGCGCTGCAGAAGAAGGCATCCTATCATCCTTTACCAGCGCAATGTTATTTTCCATCGTCACACCGTCCCATGCTTTATGCTGTGATTTCTGGAGATATTCCGTAGGCATCTTGGTGGCGTGGCATCTGCGAGGCTACCAAGAGGCAGCAGCAGACCAAAAATACACCAGAGCAGGGATGATTCTAAATAACATTGTTTAATTAATGAAATATGGCCTGAGAGGGATACAATGACGGATGGTAGCATTCTACAGAGGGATTTAGAGACCAGTCTGTAGTATTATGTGTGGTATACAGAAGTGACTAACTCTTACTGAGGTAAGCAGCTTAAAAATGAAATGTTGATAAGAGTGGCCGCCTTGACCACTTCCCCAATAGATTTTTTTTTCTTTATTGTTATTTTAATACCAGTATAACAGGTAGGCTGGCAGCAGCACAATACGCCGCTCTTCAGCCGGAGATAGTACAATGATAAAACAGAGAAGACACATGGGTTGGAACAAAACGGCGGGAGAAAAAACAGTAGACACAGGAACATAAAAAACATGAGGCCGTTCACACTCGAAGACAATGCACACTACAAATTGTTGACACGAGGCACAAACACTGAAGATGTCGATGGCACTGGTGAACGATGGAGTGTGACGGTAAACACTAAACACTAAACATGATGGCACACACGAAATACTGATGGCGGTGATCTCCAACGCGCGAATGTCCACTTAGCGTGTGCGAGTCCGGAAACCTGCCAAGAGGGGAACAGGGGTGAGGTGGGGGAGAGGGGAGAAAAAGGATGCCAATGGCTGAGGAAACGGGGGCAGGAGGAGAGCGACAGGGGAGGGGAGGCCCGGGTGAGGAGGGGGGAGAAAAGGAGGAGGGAGGGAAAAGGGTGGAGAAAGGAGGGAGGGTGCCCAGAGGAGCAAGCACAGGAGGAGGGTGGGAGAATCAAAGTTGGTAGGAGGGGTAGATGGTGGGGAGGAGGGCATCATCAGGGAGGTAGAGCTGGCGCAAGCCACCTAGGGAGAGGGTAAGGAGGGTGGAGAGATGGAGACCGGGTGGGATGTGCAAATACAGGTGCGGCAGCGGGTGGGGGTGGGAGAGGATCGGGGAGACGAGCGGGTGAGGAGGATCGAGTTTGCGGGAGGTGTACAGGATTCGTATCCTTTCAAGGAAAAGGAGGAGGTGGGGGAAGGGGATGAGATCGTACAGGATCCACGTGGGGGAGGGGAGACGGATGCGATAGGCGAGGTGGAGAGCGTGACGTTCAAGGATTTGGAGGATTTTGGGGGGGGGGGGCGGAGATCCAAGCCGGATGGGCATAACAGAGGAAAGGGCGGATGAGGGACTTATAGGTGTGGAGGATGGTGGAGGGGTCCAGACCCCATGTACGGCTGGAGAGGAGCTTGAGGAGACTGAGTCGGGAGCGTGCCTTGGCTTGGATTGTCCGGAGGTGGGAGTCCAGGAGAGGCGACGGTCGAGGGTGACGCCAAGGTACTTAAGGGTGGGAGTGAGGGCGATAGGACGGCCATAGATGGTGAGATAGAAATCAAGGAGGCGGAAGGAAGGGGTGGTTTTGCCTGCAATGATCGCCTGGGTTTTGGAGGGATTGACCTTGAGCAACCACTGGTTGCACCAAGCAGCGAACTGGTCAAGATGGGATTGGAGAAGGTGTTGGGAGCGCTGTAGGGTGGGGGCAAGGGCAAGGAAGGCGGTGTCATCGGCAAACTGGAGAAGGTGGATGGGGGCTGACGGCGGCGGCATGTCCGCCGTGTACAAAAGGTACAGAAGGGGAGAGAGGACGGAGCCTTGGGGCACACCGGCAGAGGGGAAAAAGGTGTAGGAATCTGTGTTATGGATGGCGGGAGAGCAAGGAGCCGATCAGACGGACGTAGTTAATGGGAAGGGCGAAGGTTTGGAGCTTGAAGAGGAGACCGGAATGCCATATGCGGTCATATGCACGTTCGAGGTCCAGGGAGAGGAAGATTTCAGAGCGACGGGAATTAAGCTGTTCAGATAGGAGATGAGTGAGGTGAAGGAGAAGGTCGTCGGAAGAGAAGGACGGCCGAAACCCACGCTGGGTAACGGGAAGGAGGCGGTGCTGGCAGAGATGCTGGTGGATGCGTCGGGTGAGGATAGATTCCAGGACCTTGCTGAAGACTGAGGTGAGGCTGATGGGACGGTGGGAGGAGACGGCGGACGGCGGTTTGCCAGGTTTAAGGAACAGGAGGATACGAGAGGTTTTCCACAGGTCGGGGTAGTAACCGGTGGACAGGACTACATTGTAGGGCCTGGCCAGGGTGGAGAGGAAAGAGACAGGAGCTTTACAAAGGTGGCGGTAGAAGACACGATCGTGACCCGGAGCAGTGTTGCGTTTTGTGCAGAGTGTATCAATGAGATCCTGTGTGGTCAAAGGGGCATTGAGTTCCGTGTGTGCAATGTTGTCCAAGTACTGGAAACCAGGAGCGAGGGGAGGGACAGAGGTGTCAGTTCGATCGCGGATATCCGGGAAGAGGGAGTAATCGAACTGAGGATCATCGGGGATGGAAAATACATCGGAGAGGTAGGAGGCAAAGTGATTGGCCTTACTAAGGGTGTCAGGGAAAGGGTGACCATCATGGAGAAGAGGGTAATAGGGGGAGGGTTCAGTTCCGGTAAGGCGACGGAAGGCCGACCAGAACTTGGACGAGTTGAATGGTAGGGTAGCATTTAAACGGGTGCATGTGTGTCGCCAGTCACGGCGTTTCTTAGCTACGAGCAAATTACGAATGTGTCGCTGAAGTTGCCGGTGGCGTCGTAGTGTGTCCGGGTGACGCGTGCGGAGGAAGGCACGGTAGAGACGACGGGATTCACAGAGGAGGAGGATGGCCTGTGGGGGTAAGGTAGGACGGTGTGGGTGGATGGCGACAGTAGGGGCGTGGGCCTCCACGACCTCAGACAAGGTCTGCTGGAGAAAGGAGGCGTAATGGGTGACATCATCAGGGTGGTGGTAGGTGAAGGGGTGGCTATCGACCTGGATGGAAAGGGTATCCCGGTAGGCATTTCAGTCGGCACTGGAATAGTCATGGACATACTTAGGGGGAGGGTCATTGCGAGGGTCGGTGCGGGGGCGACGACCATCTGAAATGGTGAGGGGGACAGGGAGATGGGCGCTACCAATAGGCTCCAGGACTTCCACCGTTACGCAGCCAAGGAGGTTGGGGGAGGAGAGGATAACATCAGGAGTGGAGTTGGATTTGGGACGGGTTTGCTGGGGGATGGGGATGAGGTCGCCTTGAAGGGAGGAGAGGAACCGATGCCATCGCCGTAACTGGGCGACGGAACGACTATGGATGTTGAGGTCGGCGGCCATCACGTAGGAGGAGAAGGTACGGTCAATGTGGGAGAGGAAGTCGAAGGGAATAGGGGCGTTAGGGCGGACATAGATGGTGGAGCAGGTAACGGTAAGGCCGGGGAAGAGGAGACTAAGGATCAGGTGTTCGGTGGGATCGGGAAGGAGAGGTTTTAGCCGAACGGGGATCTGGCGGTGGTGACCAATGGCAACTCCGCCACGCGCAATTGGGAGGGGATTATCGGAGTGGTGGAGGAGATAGGGTGAGGTGTGGAGTGGTGGGGTTGGAGGAAGGTTTCATTGAGGAGGAAGGCATCCACGCGGTGGGTGGCAAGGGTGTGCAGGAAGAGGTTCTTGTTGGCGGAAAGGGAGTGGATATTGTTGAAAAGGATACATTGCTGTCGCGCCATGACAGGGATTTAGATGAGGGTGTCAAGACGGGAGAAGGTGAAATGGGCCTGGTTGTTGGGGTAGGTGGCGTACATCTTGAGTTGGAATATGGAGCGGGCGGCGAGGGAGATCTGCTGGAGGGTGCGGGGGCGCTGAAAGGGATGAACATTTTGAAGGACGATGGTGAGGAACCTGATGATGTCCTCAGCGATGGCGGGGGGGACGATGGGAATTGCCAGGAGGGGTGGCGCCGTCCAGGGGACGGACAGGGACGGTGAGTTTGGGAGTGGTCGGAGGGGGTCGGGCTTTACACTTTTGGGAGTAGGTGGGATGGGGGAGATTGCAGGTATTGCAGGAGGGAGGGGATTGAAGGTTAGGGCACTGCCGGAGGAAGTGCGCTTTCCTACAATGCGGGCAGGTGGGGGCCTCGCGGCACTCAGCTGTTGGGTGTGCATTATAGCGCAGAAACCTCTGGCTGCGCAGGGATTGAGGAGGGGAACGGGAGGGGTCGACCTTGTAGCGCTGGTGGAAGAGGAGGGCACCCTCCTTCAGGAGACGGTCAATGGAGGGGGCGTCCTCGGAGAAAACCCGCATAAGGTGAGTTGGGCCTGCCGAATTGAAAATGCGGCGGACCGCCTGCACCTTCAGCGTGGGATGCGCCTTGAGCTTCACCAACACCTCCTCCTCCGTGATTGACGGACTGAGCCGAGTGATCATGGCGGTGAGGGTTGGCGGGCGACGCGGGGGTTGGGGTTGGCGGGTAGGAGATGGAGAAGGAGCAGGGGTGAGGGAGGCGTGGGGGCCAAAACAGGTGATGGGGAGGCGGGAGACGATGTCAGTATGGAGGGTTGGGCTGGGGGAGGAGATGAGAACAGAATCCCGTCTGGGAGTGAGGAGAGAGATGGGGGCGCCAGGGAAGTGTTGGCGGAGGAGGAGGGAGAGATTCCGGGCCTCGAGAAGGGAAGGATCGCGATGGGAGAGGAGGTATTTCTATAAAGAGGGGGGGAGGAGGAGGAGGAGGAGGCGGAGGGAGCAGGGCCAGGGGGGGGAGACATCCATGGCACCCTGGGGGGGTGGGGTGAAGGAGGACGGGACGGGGCCTTTTTGGGAGCTGAGGAGGTGGTGGTGCCACTAGGGCATTTTATGGCGGCAGAAGGGCGGGTGGTGATATGGGGGATGGGAGCTATAGGGAGGTGGTGGGAAGGGACAGGTCCTGGCGTGGACGCAGCAGTCGGCGCCGGAGATGGTGACAGTGACGGTGAAGGCGACGGCGACGATGACGATGATGATGACGGTGGCGGCGGCGATGGCGAAGGCGACGGGGAGAGCTGGGTATGGACAGTGGCCCGACGGGCCCCCACCATAGCCGGAGCTGCAGTGACAGGCTGGGGGAGTGGGGGGAAAGGATCAGATCGAGAGGAGCGGGAGGAAGAAGCTGGAGAGGGGGCGACAAAGAGCGAGGGCGAAGGGGGAGTGAGAAGAGGTGGGATGGAAGGAGGGGGGTGGGACTGGGCACACCACATTATAGTGAAAGGACACAAACTGGGGACAGACGAAGACAAAGACGGAGGAAGACAAAGACGGCCGAAGACCAGGGTCGGACGGCGACGGCGACGGCGACGGCGACGGCGACGGCGACGGCGACGGCGACGGCGACGGCGATGGTGATGGCGGGGGGAGGAACGCCGCAGCTGCTGCTGCTGCTGCCGCGGACGGGGCTGGGGCAGCTGCGGTTGCTGCTGCCGCTGCCGCTGCTGCTGCTGCTGCTGTTGCTGTTGGCTGGACCGCTGCCGCTGTTGCTGCTGCTGCTGCTGCAGGAGGACTGGCTGGCTGCAGGCGGGGCCGCTGCTGCAGGCCGGGACCGGGACCGGGACCACTACTGCTGCTGCTGCTGCTGCTGGACCGCTGCGGTTCTGCTCGGCTGGGCTGGCTGGCTGGCTGGCTGGCACCTAGAACACCTAGCACTTCGATTAGCGCTGGAATGGCACAATCGAAGGGCGGTAACCTTGCGGTGTACGGCCGGAGATGCTGCCCCAATCGGGGACCATGTCGGCATTAATAGTTCACAGATGAAACTTTCAAAGAGAGACACAACAAGGAATTATAGTTTTGAAGCAAAGATATGTTTAAATACTGATATTGTAGACAGTCTTACTCTGCGTTTGAGTGGGATAACGAGAATAATATAATTTACTTTTATCAGACGACCGAAAATCGCAACAAGCTTCCTCTGTCAAACTTGCTGACAACAGTTAAGATGTATATTTGTTGTGTACTTAGTTCCGCGTAGTCAGCGCGTACACAACTTTCCCACTAGAGCGCGTCCCTCTAAGCACAACAGCGCAGGCGCAGCGCTCGTCCGTCTCGGCACTACGAGATGGCGCTGTCTTAGAGACAGACCAAATTCTGCTTCCGCCGATCCTCGTATTAATATGTAACGCACCCAATGAGATTGCTGCTAATGTAGAACCTTTTCTCCTCGCGGATCACACTCGCGCAGTGATACCTGAACGCGCGAGGTATTGTAACAAGTGTACAGACCTCTGATCAGTCAGTCTGCATTATTCTGTACGAGTCTGCATTAGTCTGTACGTGCCTGCATTAGTCTGCACCAGTCTGTACCAGTCTGCAGTCTGCATTAGTCTGCAGTAGTCTGCAGTCAAGTTTCAGTCTGCACCTAATAAGATTACCATATTCCTGTACATAGCCATGAAGATAAATGACTAGACACTTTGTCAAGTATCAGAGATATGTGAGAATAAGATGAACGTACCAAGGCCAAAGGAACTTCAGATTGTCAACTGTAAACAGCATCCAGAATCAAGTTACGTTATGTCTATGATTTTTATTATTTTAATAAATGTGTGCGAAAATTAATCAAGTTCTGTTTAAAGTTGGTCACCGTCAATCTGCTACTCTAAGCATGCAAGTGGCATTTCTATCGTCTGACCTAACGGCAGAAGATAAACACGCCACGATAAGACCACGAGACATATTGCTGACACTCGCCTACTTCGTTAGAGCAACAAGTCAAATAATCTGATGGTGTGTGTACCGAAGGTCTTACAGTACGCACACCACAATATTAGAGTAAGTCTGACCACTTCCTGGAAGGCAACAGCACAGTTCAGGTTAAAAAATATGAAACTGCTTTATTTTTGCAATGGCCGCTTTACCCAACCTCCCCTACTTAACATTAGAGGCCTGTGTTCATATTTCCCCATTCTGAATTTTGTTTTATTTCCGTGTAGCGATGTAAACTGCCTTTTTACAGTCAACACTTCACGTAACTGTGCAAAATTGTCTTTTCTGTACAATGATTTCGGGAAACATCGAGACTTTTTGAAATGTACGACAATTTACCTTAGACGAAAAAGGTGACTGTTTATAGTGCAGTGTTCTGCTGTAACTGTAACTAAGTGAAATGAAAAGACAAACATATAAATGGGAACTAGCAATTTTTTAAAATTAACATAGTCCTCGGAGAAATCATATTTTAGGTTCTTGCTATGTACAGAAGCTACCTCTGAGACGTACACATTGGACAACACTTACGACGCAACTTAAGACCCTGACCAATTATATTTCTCACTTTAATATTCTACTTAATGATATACAGTTGAACTTCTCCATACGAAAAATGAATTCTAGTGTCAGAAAAAAAGGGTATACTATCATAATTGGAAAGTACAATATCATCATAAATTCAGTGATCTATCGTAAGAATATTCTCTTCAACCATTAACTCTTTAGTTACATTCTGTGTTAGAAATGTTTTAAGTAACAAACAACAGAAGATTCCCATCAGTCATACAGTGATTCATGAAGTCGGATGGATGATAAAAGTAAACTAATTATTTCCTTTTTCGAACATTGTACTACACAATACTGACACAATTATTTACTGTATTTCAAACAATAAGTGACACAATTTACGGACGACGTAGTAATGCTATTATTCAGTGTGTATATTTGTGGTTTCATCAGATATCATATTCCACATCACAACAAATCAAACTGTTCAAGGAAGAAACTAATAATAATCTATAGCTGCACCCTAACATCTTGACGAAAGCGACTAATTACATTAAACGAATCGTTATTGTCCTCGTTCTCCCGATAGAAGCAATCTCAAGATTTCATCGGCCTCCTAACTGATACCATCACACTCTGTTATAGCAATTAACTAATGTGAACGAACACATGGCCAGCTGTTCGATACGCATATCGTCATGAAGCGGTTGTTTATCCATAACGTAAGTGCTTCCAAAATATATATTTCCTTTTTCTTTATAACGTAGTGGTAAAGACTTTGTCGTCTAGTCTTAATAAAAGAAGAAATTTCACATAATTTCAGACATTTCCTCTAATTTTAGTTCTTTTATTAGAATCAAATGAATGATTTATCTTTTGAAGGTACTGGGGTCTTTCAGTAGGTCCTTGAAACCACAACATGGAACGTAAACATAACGTACAAAAAGCAATTGGTTAAAGTGGCCACCCTTCTTTTTGCTTAATGTAAGAGAAACAAATTCCCATTAGCCAATAACAATGGTGTTACACTAACGTTAATGCGTAATATTATGGGCACACAGTCGATATCTAAATTTCTGTTTGGTATCTTGTGCAGTTTTGTCACCACGCAACTGCGTTGCACTCAAGAATATTCGTTTAAAAGACTATAAATTTTTCAGTATGTACAAAGGTTTTGTTGAACTGTAAACACGAAATTCTCTCTCCATTACGCAGGAACGATTCCTTTTTCTTCTCGTTCATCAGGCTTCTGACTGGATTGATGGTGCCCGCCACGAATTCCTCTTCTCCAGTAACTTCTTCATCTTGAAGTAATACTTCCACCTGTGTCCTCAAACATTAATTCGATGAATTCAAATTTTGTCTTTCCCTACAGTTTGTACCCTTCTCAAGTCCTTCTAGTACAATAGAGCTCATTCACTGACGTCATCTGTCGACATGGTTTTCAGCATTGTTCTGAAGCACCGTATCACAAATGCTCCGATTCTTTTGTTCCTGTTTCCCCACTGTCCATGATCCATTACGCCACAACGCTGTGCTCCAAATGTTCATTAAAAAAATTTTCTTATTCAAATTAAGGCAATTTTAGATAGCAGTTGACTTATCTTGGCCAGGAATGTCCTTTTCACCTGTGTTAGTCGCCTTTTTGTGTCCTCCTCGCTAGGTCCGTCATGGATTATTTTTGCTTCAAAGGTAGCAGAATTCCTTAACTTCGTCTACTTCTTAACCACCAGTTTTGATGTTACGCATCTCGGTTTAGCCGGCCGCTGTGACCGAGAGGTTTTAGGGGCTTCAGTCCGGAACCGCGTTGCTGCTACGGTCTCTGGTTCGAATCCTCGCTCGGGCATGGATGTGTGTGATGTCCTTAGGTTAGTTAGGCTTAAGTAGTTCTAAGTCTAGGGGACTGATGTCCTCAGTCCCATAGTGCTTAAAGCTATGTGAACCATCTCGGTTTTCCGTCTCTGTTATTTTCATTTACTTTGCTTTTTTTTTCCTTTACTGCTGTATCCACAACCTGTACTCATTAGACCGTCCATTGCTTTTAACAGATCTTGTAAGTCTTCTTACTTTCCTATGCCCACCTTTTACCATATTTCTCTTCACGAAAACGCTCTGCAATATTTGAATGAATGCGTGGTTGAGTATTTGTAAGTAGAGAATCAACGCAATTTTTCTTCTCTCTTATTCGTAGAGTATCTGTAATTATCAGTTTACTCGTTTTTTACATCTGGCACATGGCCTGAACTGACCGTTGGCAATAAGCTTCCGTCTGCTTTTAAGAAGTACATCCTTTCACTGACAACCTTAGAGCACTCATGGGAAGCTCTGATACGTTACATTTAGCTTTCTGTACGAATATAGTCAGAATCGTTTCGGTGGGAACAAGTCACAAAGTTAATGGAGGTTTCCCAGCACCTGCCGGATTTGGTGAAAGACTGGCGCCGCCAGTGCGTTTTCTCGTTGGACGCACCAGTCATAGCAGGGCAGAGGTGGCTTTCCAAAACCTTTGGCGAACACATCGAATCTGAGCCCATGAACTGAAGAAAACGTGCTTTTGTGAGCACTTCTAGCACAATGAGTACCATGATCGATTTCTAATTCTGTGTGTGATAACATTTATGAGTATTCTCTGCGGTTTCAAAGAATGACTTTTTGGTGTCTGGTTAGCGATCTTGTTGCGATGGCTCAGTTTTCTCTTCAGTCTTGGAACATCACGACGGTAGGTAAGCCATGAATACTTCAGTAGATTGAGAATCAGCGGTGATTATTAGAACCTCCGTCACTACCGGGATCTCAGTCTCTGGACCTATATTCATTGTCATGCTTTCATCCATTAGTTGTCTTCTTTTTCATGTAGCTTTGCTTGATTAACTGACGTAAATGTGAGGATTTCGGAAATATTTGGGACTTATTACGTTCCCAAGTGTATCTACGTTAGCATCGTGCTCATATATGTTGAATGTTCATCCTCCCCATCCCCTGCCTCTTATGAACCATAACGATAATTTTATCTTCTGTTGACACTTGTTGATTCAACTGAGAAAATTTATGTTGTTAGGCAGTCAAGAAAGGAAGTATGGAAGACCCTGGGACACGAAGGTATCGCAATCTTACTACCCTCTTCAACAGAATGATAGATGAAGATATGCTCCCAGTAGTCTGGACAATTAGTGTCACTCTGAAAATTTGGAAGCGAAAAGGTGATGTGACAGAATGCTCGCAGTATCCATCAGATCAACTCCATTGTCACACCATGAAGATCTCTGAGCGTGTTGTTGACTCCAGTATCAGTGCAGTTGTTTCTATCACCCCAAATCAATGCGTGTGTGATCCGTGACGCCACTGAGTCAGTAGACTGTTCTGTCTGGCGCCACTGACTTAGGTGTAGTATCGACTATCCCTCTTGCGGCCCCCACTATCAATATCTATGAGGAAGAGTTGGTCTCTGTGGGTTGTGTCCTTAGAAGGTCTTTCCTTGCCGTTATATATACCGGGTTCGCTTGCCCGAGAAGGACGCACGTAGTTTTTGGATTGGCAGTAGCGTCGCGACAAGAGGTTGTCACGTGGTCCGAGCGGACGAAGCCACAAGCTGGGTAAGGAGGGCCTGCGTAGAGCGAAGCGTCGACTACAAGCAGCAGGCCGACCTCCCGTCCTTTGGTTGGCAACATTCGTGTCGGACGACCGCTCGTGGCCTGGTGCCCTCTTCTACTTGGCTTTCATCGGCTCCACTCAGTAACCGCTGCGACGCATCGTGGATCCATGGAACTGCTTGCTGATAAAGGCGAGTAACATTCTGTAATCCTCGTGGTGATTTGTTTCATTGTCTACCTGCCCTCATTATTTTCTGGTTGATACCCAACCCTCAGAGCTTTACTCGGTCGGCTCTTTGGTCGTCAACAAAGGCAGCAGTATTGTACTAAGGCATTAGTTATCGTTTGAAAATTTCTCCCGCTATTACATTACCTTCCCTTTCTGGTTTCTACCCGATGATTAATCGTCTAATTAATCAGCTCTTGATCGTAAATACAGCCTGAACAATTGTACTAAGGCACAGGTTACTGTTAATTAAAAGAAGGACCTTGTAGTTACATTTAGCTGTTAATCGGTTCGATTCTTTGATTGTAATTGCATTTCTCAGTCGTTAGTTACAATCTGAACAACCTGTTGCATCAAGCTGTTCGCTTCTGTGTTTCAAAGACCGAGTCATTATCGATGTATTTTAGGTGCAACTTGTGGTTCTACCGAGTGAGTTGCCTTGTAATAAGTTTTCACATGCTTTAAGACGTTCCTTCAGAGCGGTCTTAGTAACTGGCAATCAATGTAACTTTGTAAATATTAACAGCCAACTGTCACCAGGGCTTAAATCGAAATAAAAGTGTCAGAAGGGACGGGTTAGGATCCAGTAGCACCTTGGTTGCCAACTGATATTAGCAGGTGGGTTGCTTTGAAAAAATTGGCTCTGAGCAGACTTAACGTTTGAGGTCATCAGTGCCCTAAACTTAGAACTACTTAAACCTAACTAACCTAAGGAGATCACACACATCCATGCCCGAAGCAGGATTCGAACCTGCGACCGTAGCGGTCGCGCGGTTCTAGACTGTAGCGCCTAGAACCGCTCGGTCACAACGGTCGTCGCAGCCTGTTATACTTAAGGTGCAGTTACTCACGGAGGTCCAGTGTGGGTTGTGGTTAGCGTATGGCAGCGAAACTTGGCGGATGTGTTACTGCATTTAAGTGAAACTGATTTATGCTAGAAAAAAAGAAGTTCAGGTTTTGGCCAACCGGTGCAAATTTGCCACAGTACTGCGTCTCGTCGATACATCCGACGTTCATATCGAACAAATTGTTAAGCAGCAGTTAATAATAAAACCAATGTTGTGCCCTTCTCAGCTGTTTAACTGTATCTGCCCAGACGACATTCCTAATCGATTACATATGGAATTATTTCTATACGTCATTCTTGTATTCATAGCGCCAGATTTGAATCTGGTGGCCATAATTGGGACAAATTTTTTTCCAGCGCAAATTAGTTTCGCATTAGTATGTCAGAATACCTAACAAGTTTCACTGCTATACGATAATTACAGCCTTCATCGGACCTCTGTGAGTAGTTGCACTTTAGTTGTAAGCACTTGGTAGTTACGGCAAAGACTGTTTTTATAAACTTGTCGTGTGCAGACTAAATAATGGAAGATTTAACCCTCATTTCGGTCATCAGTCTTTTGATTGATTTGATGCAATCAGTCTGGAATTCCTTACTGAACAACACATTGGAAACTAACGAGCGAAAATATTATGACCGCTGCCCACGGAGAATGAATGCTGCCTGGTGAACCTGCATGCACGCGGTGCCATAAGAAAGTATGTAACTGGAGCAGAGACGAACGAGTAATCATTACAGCGACTATACTTGCAACAAATGGGTAAATAAACTAACATCAGCGACTTTGACCAAGGGCATGTTGTTATAGTTCGCCACCAGTGAGTAGCGAGGCTGGTCGGCTGTGACTTGCTACAGTCGTAGGCATCTGCGGTAAGTGATTCAATGTTACTGAGAACACGAGTATGAGACAAAGTGCCTCATCACAGAACATAGAGACTCGCGTAGAGCCATCCAGATTTAGATTTCCTGCGATTTCTCTAAATCTCTCGAGACAAGTACTAAGATGTTTCCTTTGAAAGGGCACAACTGTTTTCCTTCCCCAACCTCCACACAATCGCAGCTTGTGCTCACTCCGTAATAACCTCGATTTCGACAGTATGTTAAACGTAAGCTTCCTTCCCTCCAAAGAACATGGAGGCTGGGGGTTGATGGTTCCCTTCCCAGTAAAGCACGATAGAGATGTGGAAGATCTGATGGCAGAGTATAATCCTCATGCAAGCACACAGTCTGGCGTGTATTGTTAAACATGCGGCTCTGCAGCAGTCACTCTCCACGCATTTTGATGCAGATCCAACAACATAGTCGATCACATCTGCTGTGTGGCACCGAGATGTAATCGTGCATCACTGGAAATGTGTCAGCTGACTGGATTAATCATGTTCCTTGGTACGCTAGATCGACAGCTGTGTCAGCGTATTCCGTCATCCAGGCAAATGGCTGTTGGAGTCACACATTGTGCCATGAACGCATACCACGCAACATTTTACTATGGGGCAAATTCTCCTGGGCTTCCATGGAACATGGCACCATGACTACTGAGTACTACGTGATTACTGTGGACCACTTCCATTGCTTCATGCGATAGCAGTTAACAGCTAAATAAATGTCCATGTCACAAACAGCGATCGTGTTACAGTGGTGTGAGGAACATGATGCAGAACTCGTGTCAATGTCTGGGACAGCAAATTTGCTTAAACTCAGTCGAATAGCACACATCTGCCGGCCGGTGTGGCCGAGCGGTTCTAGGCGCTTCAGTCTGGAACCGCGTCGCAGGTTCGAATCCTGCCTCGGGCATGGATGTGAGTGATATCCTTAGGTTAGTTAGGTTTAAGTAGTTCTAAGTTCTAGGGGACTGATGACCTCAGATGTTAAGTCCCATTGTGCTCAGAGCCATTTGAAGCACATATCTGGCATGCTATTGGGGGTATTGTCCGTGGCCTACAACCTCTGTATCCTATTTTCCTGAAACTGCTTGACATTTGCGTAGACATTTGGTGATCATACTTCTGGAACCGGTAAAGCACTTGTAGAATAGGCCATACAGAACTACTGCTGGATTGAGTGCCGAAAATGGATCAACATGCTACTAAGCAGGTGGTAATACTGCTTTGGCACATTAGCAGTAGGGAAATAAAGATGAAGTGTTACCAGTTCGCACTGTTGCCAAATTTAATCGAAATGGCAGTTCTCGTGGGGGGTCCACCCACATCCTCTCCCTGGGTGCATATGTGGCAATATGACGTGGTATCACCACCACCACTCCTTCCGCCTCTTCAATTTCCCCTCTCCACCCACACTCCACCCCTTCCCATACTCCACTTCCCATCCTCTTCTCCACTTCTCCTCCCATATCCCACTTTTAAATTGGTGGGAAAAAGCGTCAGTCAGTGCTGAGATACTTAGGAGGAAAGATATAAGGTACAGTCTTTATTTACTGTAGTGGTAAGTGTGTTTCTGGTAGTGTTACCCTACTTCTGAACCATTATACAACCGCCCCCACACTTGATCCCATCCCTGCTCCCACTTTTTCGAACACTTGTGTATGCATGTTCACATCAAAGTCTGAAGACCCACTCTTCTAGTCCATGGCAGACTGTGCTCGAAAGTATCCAGGGCTTCCCCCTGCCCATTCATGTGAGCTGGTGGGAGTGGAAGGTACTGTCATTATAGTTGGAGGGAAATGTGTTCAATCGGTGAGATGTTGGTGTTGGTCAGAGAGGAGTTTAATCACTGTACTATCTGTAAGCAAACAGCTGAGCACTGCATCCACAACCTCCTACAAAAAGAATGGAAGCTGGTAATGATGGACGAGTGTAATGAGAATACTTTTCGGAAAATAATGCTGATGCACTGGGATGGAATGAAGATGCATTTCACAATCCATAGAAACTATTGTCTGTGCTAGAGGTGTTTGTGTTTTTTGATATTTCTGGTCAATCCACAGTGCAGGCGGCAAGTTCCCAACCCTGCCACAGCCCCCAGGCGTCGATCTTTACTGATCGCATGTGTCTGGCTGTTTACTGTTGGAATTCACTACAGATGCTTCCCGCTGCATTGCTATAGGCCTTATACGACAAACACTCGGCTACCGTTGAGCTCTCTTTATTTTTCATCAATTTCGTCCTATTCCACTACCCCTGAGAGGTTACCTTGGTGTGGTTTCTGAGGATTTGTACACGGATACATGGTAAGAATAATAGGATGGCAAATTTTCATTCAAGTGTAGGAAGAGTTGCCTCCTACCGAACTACAAGTGAAATAGCTGCTCAGCAACTTTTACACAGTTATATGGTAAGACGGGACGATGGCAAACTATCAGTGAGGTGTAGGAAGAGTTGCATCCTACCTATCGACAAGTGTATTGCAGCTGGGGAAAGTGTTCACACACGCACATGACAAGAAGGGATAGGACAGCAAACTATCACTGACATGTAGGTAGGCCACTACTCGCTAACACAACTGGTGGAAAATACTTCACTGCTCTGATAACACGTCGAAACTGTCATGAAGTATTCACCACTCATAAACAACAGACCATAATGCAACACATGCACTGAGAATTGAGGCAAATCGTTGCAATAACACAACCACTCTAAAAACTTACCACAAACGATCCTGCCAGGAGAGGGTGATGGTAGCTGCACATATGTGGTTACAGATGAAGCAGCTTAGAGCCAACCGAGTCTCCTATGTCTTTCCTCCCCCACCCCTGTAGGTAGGGATACTGGTTTCCTAGACCTGTTCTAGCATGTAGTTGATGGTACACAAAGAGGTCCCTCTGCTGTCAGTGACATACTGTTTCTAATCTACCTATATCAGTTACAGGCAAAAGACTCAAGAACAGAACTCTTGGTGCATGCCGTTAAAGGTATTTCTCGGAAAGACTGGCTCTCCTGCAGCTACAGCGAAATACCCAGCTATCATCACGGATGAAGAACTGAACGGTCGACAGTAAAAACGTCTGGATGCTTCAGTACAGTCTCAAAATGGTTCCCAGCTAAGTAAAGTCCGGCTCATGTAGAAAAAACTTTGAAATAATATGTTCCATGTAAATGAAATACAAATGACACACACACACAAACACACACACACACACACACACACACACACGTGCACGCAAGCGACCATGTTAGGACTGGAACTGCAGAAGATGCTAGGTATGTAAGAGAAGAAAAATATGTTTATCTTTTTTAATCAATTTTTATTGTTTCTCAAATTTTTATAACATCATCCTCTTCACCATAAGGTGTTATACTCCACATCGGTGCCGGTGGTGGTAAGGGCGATCAGGGGAGTGTGGTATAGGGAGTGGTGGCGTCGGTGAGTGGAGGCTATCATCGAGTGGCAGTGGGTACCACCACGGTGGTGGTGGTGGTGATTTTGTTGAATCGGGTATCGGTCTCAGTGGCTGGGGACTATCTGATATTCCACTTGCAAATAATGATAACTGTTTACAAGAGTTACCTGCAGATATTTTGTTTATGATAATTACATCAAGATATAATACTTCACATTCAATTCCCACAGGATAAAAACAAATAAAACTATCTTGTTGGCTTGTCATCTCATATGAAGTCTGTGCCGCGAATCCTCGGCCTTATTATGCTACCGACCGAGCCAACTCTGTATTTACTTGACACGCTGACTCGGCAAGGGATCCTCGGCTACAGTGCATTTCTCTGGTTACGTCTTAAGAGCCATATCTCACTCTGTTCACCTTACCTCATGAAAACATGGACCAATTTAGTTTGTCGCATCATATAGTCCTTATCTGCTTGAATACATAAACTACTTTAACCGTAGTACAAGGTTATTACAAGTGATTGAAGCGATTTCACAGCTCTACAATAACTTTATTATTTGAGATATTTTCACAATGCTTTGCACACACATACAAAAACTCAAAAAGTTTTCTTAGGCATTCACAAATGTTCGATATGTGCCCCTTTAGTGATTCGGCAGACATCAAGCCGATAATCAAGTTCCACCCACACTCGGCGCAGCATGTCCCCATCAATGAGTTCGAAAGCATCGTCGATGCGAGCTCGCAGTTCTGGCACGTTTCTTGGTAGAGGAGGTTTAAACACTGAATCTTTCACATAACCCCACAGAAAGAAATTGCAAGAAGTTAAGTCGGGAGAGCGTGGAGGCCATGACATGAATTGCTGATCATGATCTCCACCACGACCGATCCATCGGTTTTCCAATCTCCTGTTAAAGAAATGCCGAACATCATGATGGAAGTGCAGTGGAGCACCATCCTGTGGTACGTTTAGCTTCTTGCTTGCTTTATTCGTCGACTTCCGCGGGCTACGTGTGAAACTTGCCCGCACGCGTTCAACCGTTTCTTCGCTCACTGCAGGCCAACCCGTTGATTTCCCCTTACAGAGGCATCCAGAAGCTTTAAACTGCGTATACCATCGCCGAATGGAGTTAGCAGTTGGTGGATCTTTGTTGAACTTCGTCCTGAAGTGTCGCTGCACTGTTATGACTGACTGATGTGAGTGCATTTCAAGCACGACATACGCTTTCTCGGCTCCTGTCGCCATTTTGTCTCACTGCGCTCTCGAGCGCTCTGGCGGCAGAAACCTGAAGCGCGGCTTCAGCCGAACAAAACTTTATGAGTTTTTCTACGTATCTGTAGTGTGTCGTGACCATATGTCAATAAATGGAGCTACAGTGAATTTATGAAATCGCTTCAATCATTTGTAATAGCCCTGTATAAATGAATTTCAAAATATGTGCAGCGCAATGGAGCACCTCTATAGGTTTGTATGAGTGAACAAAGTTCACACAGGATTTAAACAACCTGCAGCTCATTGAATCACTAATCTGAGAGTCGAACTTATGCTCATCCACCCCGTTACCATCATTCTTACCGCTTCCATAGAACATCGCACCTCAACGGATTATTGACACGTGGCATTCAGATGCACTATGTGGGGTCTTGCCCGCACGTTGATAATATGGTGTCTACGGGATGCAGCGTTCTCGGAATGCTATACAACAGTTTCAAACAAATAAGATTAGTAGTTTTATTTCCATAAAGCAAACTGACAATACTTAACTGTCTTTACAGCAAATATCGTTAGGGGGAGGCGACGTGAAAACAGTGCAGTACTTGGTATACACAGAGTCCAAGGAAACACATGATACTGAAAGCGTGGCACTAATCACGTTGCACACTCGGGCCGATCTTGTGCGGCCCAGACTAGCAGGAGCTGCGTTTAATGCAGCTTTTGCAGGTGGCGGGCCTGGCATGGCGCGGTCCTGTTCTGCGCACCGTTGGCCGCCGTTTCTTCACTGCCTTCTCTGGTCTTTCGTTTCGTTTCGCATCTTCGTTACGGCGTTTGTGGTTACGCCAGAACGCAGTAGGGAAAAAAATGTTATCTACTACGTAAACAGGATGCCAGTTGCTCTTTCACAATGCATCCGACACTACCTTATACATTGAAATATGATTTATGTAATTCACAGTCATGAAACGATGTCGACACAGAAATTGATTTCTATATGTAGTAATTCATAAAGATTTAATTTTTGTGGGTGGCGCTATTTACTATATTAGATGGCGCTTCGGGGGTACCTAACTTTGACGTCTCGGTTACAACATTGGCTTCCGATGTCTGTGACAGAAAACCGTGTGTGGCAAAGTAATAATACGCAATCACTCACTATGTTACACAGCCTCAGCGCATTCAGAACTCAGATCACACCTCATCCCTAAGCACAGGATTGATTTGCTAACGTATCTGCTACGCCGTTGACACTGAGTCCATCTGTGGTAACCCCTCTTTAAATCATCGAGCCTCCAGAAACTTCTCAATACCACTGAATGAATCGTTACACAAAGAAGGGGATGGAAATCAAGGTATCTGATATGACTAAGGATGAGCTATAGTGCAATTATAGGGAGGTAATAAAATAGTCTGCATAAGGTCCTCTGGCACTCTAACTATGCGAACAACTCTGCAAAGACGGAGACTGTCAGTTTAAGGCCGAAATAAAAAAAAATTACACACTGCGAAATTGACACACAGCTCATCTGCATGACGAGATGTATTTTCATCCTAGCAGAAAGCGTGCGAGATTAAATTCTGTGGTTATGCACTAACGTTCAACCCACTCCACTTCCTTCTCTTCCGTCTCCTCCTTCTCCTCCTCTTATTCCACCTCCTCCTCCCGCCACTCAATCGCGTTGAGAAGATAATCTATTTCACCCCAGATCTCGTGCTCTGCGGGTAACAAAAGATTTATTGCTTATATCGTTAAACTTGCTGATGAATTTGTGATTTGAAGTGTTGATAAGTATTTTCAGCTGCACGGAAAGCACCTTAATTACACACACACACACACACACACACACACACAAACGGTCTAGTGGTAAACACTATGGTGTACTCCATCTCACCATCCGCCACCACCTGTGATAACTCGCCTGTAGATACCAAAGGAAAAAGTAATTACATCACTGGGAGTTATTGGCTTATGGTTCAAATTGTTCTGAACACTATGGGACTTAACTGCTGTGGTCATCAGTCCCCTAGAACTTAGAACTACTTAAACCTAACTAACCTAAGGACATCACACACAGCCTTGCCCGAGGCAGGATTCGAACCTGCGGCCGTAGCGGTCGTGCGGTTCCAGACTATAGCGCCTAGAACCACTCGGTCACTTCGACCGGCTGGGAGTTATTAATCCAAAATTGTATCTACTGACTGCAGCTACGCAACGACTTCATCACATGCTTCCGTTAAATTCCTTTGTGTTCACTGGTTCAAATGGTTCAAATGGCTCTGAGCACTATGGGATTTAACATCTATGGTCATCAGTCCCCTAGAACTTAGAACTACTTAAACCTAACTAACCTAAGGACATCAAACAACACCCAGTCATCACGAGGTAGAGAAAATCCCTGACCCCGCCGGGAATCGAACCCGGGAACCCGGACGCGGGAAGTGAGAACGCTACCGCACGACCACGAGCTGCGGACTGTTCACTGGTGTGTAGTACTACATTTTATTATGGAAATAACTGTGTCAGATACAGTGCTTTGAGTACGAATCAAAGACGTTACTCCCTGCATAAGGAAAGTGAAAATTATCATAGCATTGTTCTGATTTTTGTTATCTCTGTTGCTGAACGTAATGGTAATGACTCCGATTTTCATTTTGCCCTGATAATATAATATATAACTGTGAATATTACGTACTACAACTTGTTAATAACAGCAACAGTTGTATCCAAGGAAGAAATAAGAAGGAATAAATGAGTGCTCATGCATGATACAAAATGAGATGAGACTCGAACGAACATCTTACTCTTTCCAGTAGCTCTAATTACTATAGAGAGTTTCAGTTATATTATGTCGACATGGAGTTGGTGAGAGGCTGTGGAAGTTGACGTACGAACCTGCAAATAAGCACGGAGACTTTCAACGGACTCAAGAGAAATCTGCTTCAGCTCTATATCAATATATTACTACCTGACGAAACACAGACAAGGCGAGTTTAGTTTCAATAGACATTTCTGTACACCATTTGAAAAAGAAGGATATATGCTTATCTTGTTAATAAAACCAGAAAACACTATAAAAATGACGATACAATCTGTCTACCATGACAGGACTGATCTTGAGTTTGCATCATACATTGCAACACACTGTATTTATTACAAATTTTGTACATGTTACTGATATTGTTTTTCTTTTGCATGTACGATTGATGGAGTATTGCAGAGAAGATACATGTACAGGAGCAAAACTTAAGATCGAATAATTGTAACATTGGACGACTACATGGCAGCGTACCAAAAAAAAAAAAAAAAAAAAAAAAAAAAAAAACCACACAATCCACCTTAAGTCCACAAGTGGCTCATCGGGACCATTCGACCGCCATGTCATCCTCAGGTGAGGATGCGGATAGGAGGGGCCCGCGTCAGCACACTGATCTCCTGATCATTATGATGGTTTTCTGTGACCGGAGCCGCTACTGTTCGTTCGAGTGGCTCCTCTATTGGCATCACGAGGCTGAGTGCGCCCCGAAAAATGGCAACAGCGCATGGGGACCCGGATGGTTATCTATCCAAGTGCCGGCCACGCCCGACAGCGCTTAACTTCGGTGATCTGACGGGAACCAGTGTATCCACTGCGGCAAAGCCGTTGCCTAGTGCACGAAAAGCAGGTGAATATTTTCATTTCTGCCACTGCCGACTCTTTTAAAGGCTGTAGAAGCGAGTTATTAGTAGCAGACAGGCACTTTTATTGTAGATTAGACGTAGTCAGTGTGAACAATTTGTTTGTGTCAACCACATGTGCGACGTTGATGCTACACAGTCCGCATTAGATTTTTTTTTTTTTTTTTTGATGTGCTGTTTCAAAGTTACAATCAAGCACGTTATTGCAAGAAAAAACTGTACACTCAGCTGTAATTCCAGAGCTGTCACAAGCAGTAGGAGATGTTACTCGTGGACAGCGTGGTATTATCAACAAGTAACTCACACAACAAGCAGAGCAGTTTGTGGAGGTTTCCCATCAGAGGACAAAGATAACCGGCGGACAACTACTGTTGTGCAGAAGATTCAGTCAGCGGTAAAAGAAGTCAAGTAAGATAAGATATTTCTAGCTAAGAAATTGTCAGAGGTTTGCAAGAAGCTCGAACTCAATTAAGCGAACAATTTTATGAATGTTGTAACCGAGACGTCGAAGTTACGTATCCCCAAAGCGTCTTCTAATATAGTAAATAGCGCCACCCACACAAATTATTTTTTTATGAATAACTACATATAGAAACGAATTTCTGTGTCGACATTGTTCATGACTGTGAATTAAATAAATCATATTTCAATTTATAAGGTAGTTACGGGTGCACTGTCAATAAACAACTGTCATTCTGTTTACGTATTTCATGCATAGTAGTCAATATTTTTTCCCTACTGTGTTCTGGCGTAACCACAAATGGAAGACATCAGTCAGCAAATGAACAATCTACGTGATTCTTAGCAGGATAATTACTCGTTCATTACTGAAATGAGAGCATGACAATGAGAGCTAGTCAAAAGCACCCCACACAACAATCTTTTAAACAACATGAGCAAGTACAGATACAAAGACCACCGTACCCGAATGTAACGCCAGATCATGTGAGTGATTATGCAGCATTACATATGTAAGTAAAATTAATTAAGCATACAAAATTTCCATCTTATCTACATCTACATCTACATGGATACTCTGCAAATCATATTTAAGGGCCTGCAGAAGGTTCATCGAAACACCTTCACAATTCTCTGTTTCTCCAATCTCGTACAGCGCGATAAGACGACCACACACATCTTTCCGTACGAGCTCTGATTTACCTTGTTTTATCATGTTGACCGCTTCTCCATATGTAGGTCGGTGTCCACAAAATATTTTGGCATTCGGAGGAGAATGTTGGTGATTGGAATTTCGTGAGAAGGTTCCGTTGCAACGATAAACGCCTTTGTTTCAATGATGTCCACCGCAAATCTTGTATCGTTTCAGTGACAGTCTCTCCCATATTTCGCGATAATACAAAACGTACTGCCCTTCTTTTAACTATTTCGATGTACTCCGTCAATGCTATCTGGTAAGGATTCCACACCGCGCAATAGTATTCTAAAAGAGGACGGACAAACGTAGTGCAGGCAGTGTCCTTAGTAGGTCTGTTACATTTTCTATGTGCCCTGCTAACAAAACGCAATCTTTGGTTAGCCTTCCCCAAAACATTTTCTGTGTGTTCCTTACAATTTAAGCTGTTCGTAATTGTAATTTCTAGGTATTTAGTTGAATTTAGGGCCTTTAGATTTGAGTGATTTATCGTGTAACCGAAGTTTAACGGATTCCTTTTAGCACTGGTGTGGATGACCTCACACATTTAGTTATTAAGGGTCAACTGTCAATTTTCGCACCATACACATATCTTTTATAAATCGTTTTGCTAATTGTTTTGATCCTCTGATGCCTTTATTAGTCAATAAAAGATAGCGTCATCTGCAAACAACATAAGACGGCTGCTCAGATTGTCTCCCAAATCGTTTATACAGGTAAGGAACAGCAAATGGCCTATAACACTACCTTTGGGAGTCAAGAAAACTGTGGAATCAGTCGCTTAGTCATTTAGATCATTTAGTTTTACCTAGAATCTGGACCGAAAGTCAGGAGATAAGTTATGTTAATGGCCATATATTAGGTGACGGAGCCCTTAGGACAGTTGAAGCAGCAGAAACTTGAATACATATGCCGAATTCGGGAATGCATTTATTGCAAGGTATTGGCCTGCTAAAATACAAGAGAGAATCCGTAAGCAGATTTACAATACGGTACCACGCAATTCACGGTTAAGTACGTTAAGCAGATACTTTGAGCATTATCATAATAAGACGAAATATTTATCGGAACCAGTATCTGCCAAAGACCTTATTAGAATATTAAAGGCGAAGCTATTTTATGACATTCAAAATAAATTATTGCATGCCAGTGAGATAAATTCTGAAGAACGTTTTGTACGTGAATCCCTGCTGATTACGCTCCTGTAACAGTTTTTCAAGACTTGAAGTCTTGAATGAACTGTGACATGCTGAAGTATTGCATTGATAATGGCGAGTTATCAGCCGAAATCTGAATTTGCTTTAATAAATCCACAAAGAAACGAGTGATGGCTACTCCCCAGAGTTTTGAAGGTTATATCACAGTCATTGAGTGCATTCCGCATTCCATGTGGAAGGTAATTTGATATTGTCATGTTCCTAATCTAGGAAAAAGTGTTCAGCAAATAACAAGGAAATATCAAATACGTCAAAAGGCTAAACCTTCAAACCACAGTGCCTGTGGAGTTTTACATCCGATCATCACAGGAGAACCACTACAGACTGTATGTGTTGATGTAATGGGACACCTAACTACTAAGAGAGGAAATGTTAAATACTTACAGGATTTTACGACCTGTTTACCAAATATATGAAACTGTATCCTATCCGCATGTATACCGCGCAGTCCATCATCAATAGTCCCGCAAATGATTACATTCCTCATGTTGCCAAGCCAGGTGTGTTATTGTGAGGCAATGCTGTCAAATTTATGGCACACTGGTAGAAAAGGTACTTAAGATACAACGGGATAAAGCAAATTTTGATCTCCAGATTGTCTGAAATCGTAACCAATGGCGAGGTTGTTTCGTGAATTAAACAGATCTATCTGCGCATATTGCCACCGTAAAGATAGATAGTGGATAGACTATTCATAGCCATTCGAATAAGTATACAATAATTTGACTCTCTCGTCAACTGAAGCTACGCCATTGGTACTTATGTTTAATAAAAAGGAAAACAATGAGTGGATCAATTGTTTTCCGAAGATAAATGCTGTAATAGAACCTAGGGAGACCATGATTCGTTAAGCATTAGATAGGATGAAGGGAAAAGCACAACAGAGGATGAAGTACTATGAGCAGCTGTTGAAGAGGACGCAACTACAACCCAGTGGTAACAAAGCTGTTACTGAAGAGCCATCCAAAGGCGTCATTGCTTGAGAAGGAAAACGAAAAATGATATCCTGTGTACTCAGTGCACCTTCGGATTATATCAGCACTAATTGCTGGTGCGTATGACTTATGTTACATTACTAGTACCAATATGAAGGTGATGCATCTGCATCAGGATGTAAAACCATATTATTATGAAGACTGATGTAATCAGTGAGAAAAATATTCTCTTATATTGTTTAGTGATTAGTTTTGGGTTAATGGTTGTTCTCAGATACTGACAAACAAAATTGCGATATATCATTCGTTCAGACACAATATTATGTTGTTTGTGTTACATATATATTAATATAAGTGTATATGACATTGTGGCAGCAGTTTTATTATGCAGTTTTGTATTTTTTGTGTTATTACGTTAGTAATGATTTGTTTCAACTTTCACTGAAGAGAATGCAAGTGATTAGTTCCATCATTGCAACACACAGAGAACAGACTCAGCTACCTCTCCACAAATCTTAATTTTAGCTGTATCTATCTATTAGTTATACAGATATCTGGGCGACGTCTGTTCGACTCCTTTTTTTTACTTTTAGTGATTTTTTTGTGGTTAGAACACCCATCACCGTGTGATGCGTCAGTAGACACGGATATGAAAATGTACAGCCGCAATCCATGCAAGTGTCCATTGTAATTTTGCATACTTTAGCTTACCCGTAGTAAAGAGTATAAGGCATGCGTGTACAGGAATGACTGTGTGTCTGTCTGTATTCTAAAGACATTGGGACGCAGCGTTTTCATACAACAAGTTAGTTATGTGATCTATTCTGCAATGACTTTCAAAGTCACATAAACATGTGTACAAACTTTGTGTAGTGATTGACATGATCTTTGTATTGTATGTGGGGTTTAACAAGACAATTCACGTTGTTATTTTGTGATCAGTTGCGCTACCACGTTGCGAAATGCGATCATTCATGAACGCTAAATTAGTGTCACGGATGACAAATAGTACAATTTGCAATGAACTGCCATGTCGTAATGGATCATTACATTTCTACAATCATCAAATGAAGCGCTCACTAAAGACATTTTGTGATCTCATGATAATCGAAAGAACATTGTGCTCTCGAGTTTTCGCTAATGCATGCTCTCCAAAGGCTTCATATTAGTTGTGGTAACAATTCCTAAGATTCTTGGGGGCAAACCTAAATCCCAATCTCAAAAGACTACAGATTCGTCACGTGAGAATGGATTACACATAAGACCTCATCCACGCCTTACAGATGCAGTTGAAATTACCTGTCAAAATTCTAATAAACTATGACGCTGATTTTTCCTTATCCCATCATCGAGCTGCTCCCCGCACCAACCCGAAGGAAGGTTATGTTGTGATGTTGGGCAACTGTTCTGTCACATTCATCATTTGTCGCCGCTCGGGATTGGCCGAGCGGTCTAAGCGCTGCAGTTGTGGGCTGTGCGGATGGTCCCGGCGGAGGTTCGAGTTCTCCCTCGGGCGTGTGTGTGTGTGTGTATTTGTCTTTAGGATAATTTAGATTAAGTAGTGTGTAAGCTTAGGGACTGATGACCTTAGCAGTTAAGTCCCATAAGATTTCACAGACACAACATCATTTGTCACCGATACGACGACAAAAGGCTACAAGTTATGCAACAAACCTAATTAGTCCTGTCAATATAGATTGATTCACACATTGGAGTTCTCAGTGCTGAAGGACTCAATGCGGTTTTTCCTGGTTTTCCCCTTCATTCCTGCTCTAATGAGAAGAAAAGTTATAATCCAAGATTGTTTTTTTGAGTGTTGAGACCTTAATGAAACACTGTGAACATAATGTAACAGTTAAACATACATCACTACAAGCAAATGCAGTTCTAGATTAATACATAGTTGTTGTCATGACACTTATGATCAGTCTTTAACTGGAGAATGGAATGTAAACGTACGAATGTATTAGTAGTGATGTAGTGTGAAAACATATAAAGAATATTGTAGTCAGTAATTTAAATGTAAACTTTGAACTAAATGATGCAGGAGTGCAGCATCAGTCCGTAACTCACTCTCCAGTACACTTGGGGATACCATAGTATTATCACATTTTACTACGGAAGTAACTGTGCAAGATTACTATGCTATGTGTAGGAACCAAAGTTGTTACTCCTTGTATAAGAAAAGCGAACATTATCATTGCATTATCTCTGGTTTTTATTATCTCTGTTGTTGAATGTAATGTAAATCAGTCTGACATTATACGTGCTCCGATAAAGAGAAAAGGAACTTACAGTTGTGAATGTCGCGTATTACAACTCGAGTAAAAGTTGTACACAAGAAATAAATAAATGAGTGCTCATCTGTGATAAATTATTAGGTGAGATTCAAACGCAGATGTTACGTTTGTTAGTCACTCTAACTACTATAGAAATTTTTAGCTACATTACGTAGAATTGGAGTTGGAGAGACGATGGGAAAATTGGTGCTCGAACCTGCAATCAAACATGGTGACTTTCAACAGATTTAAGATCGCGCAACAAGAAAACCACCATAACTCTTTATCAATATATTGCCACATTGCAAAACACACGCACAAGACGAGTTTTGTTTCAATGGATATTTAAATACATCACTTGAAAGACAGGAATACATGCTAATCCTGTCTATAAAACCATAAAATACAATAAAAATAACAGTGTAGCAGATATTGTATCTCCTCCCCACATGGAACTATCCCTCTCCACACATGCCTCCTCCTCTATAAAACCATAAAATACAATAAAAATAACAGTGTAGTAGATATTGTATCTCCTCCCCACATGGAACTATCCCTCTCCACACATGCCTCCTCCTCATCTCAGAGTGCTGTGGGAAAAAAAACAAAAGATTCACAGTCAGTATTTCAAACTAGATTTGTATGTGCATTAATAAACACCCACCATTGCTGTTAAGTGAATAATTACTGAGAAATACAGACCTACACTGTGCCTTCGGAGCCATAGTATGAACAGCTCGACACCAACATAAATAGCTGCTTGAGATGAGGACAGGGGAGGGGGGTTGCTGAATGCTGTGAACTGAATAGTTTATTCACCAAACCCAGAGTGCTAATACTAAATCTATACTAGATGGTATATTGCCTTTTAGAACCATCGATGTTCTGGTCCCTGCTAGCTCAGAGGATTTAAAAAGCAGGATTTTCAGAATGGATTCTTATTTAGACGACGCAGACGTTGAATTCGACAAACAGAAAAGCACTTTATATGGTTGCTGACATGCAGAACGAGAACCTGCGGTTAAGGGCTGCTACAATTTCTCTTACTAAACTCAGCATGAGAGCTGCTTGTGATTGTGGACCACTACATAACGATTTAGTTCACTGGATCAGAATGCTGATAATTTACAGAAGCAGTGGGAATAGTGTTAATCCACAGAAGATATTGTATAATTGACCAACGGTGTAGTGTGCGTGCTTCTGTACATTTGCACGTGGGAATCTCAACGCTGGTTTTCTACGGTGAATTCCTTTCATTAGGTGATTTCGCTTTAGCTGAAAATACGAAGGCAATTCGGAAAGTAATTGGAAACCGCTGTGAAAATAAAAATTTTTTACTTGCAGTAGTTAGCTACATCTTGCAGCTACTCCTATACAGTGCTGCCGCTTTGAGTTAGACGTTTATCGTAGCGTTGCACCAACTTTCTAGCACACTCGTCATCGAAGGCAGCCGCCATTGGTTTCCTGTAATTCTCTACGCCCGTCTGCAGCTCCTTATCTGTGCCAAAATGTTGTCTTCATAGCCAGCGGTTCATGTGAGCAGAAATGAAACTCAGGACGAGATAATTACTAACTGTGTATTGTGGGTGATCAAAAACTTACGTCGAAAACGCTGCAGGAGCATCTTCATTGCTCTACAGAGTGTGGCCGAGAACTGTAATGAAGAACAAAATGTGTGACAGTTACGTTACGTGGGCTGCACAACATCAGGCGAAGTCCCTCACCAGGCCCTCTTACTTGGCAGGAGACGCTGTTTTCTACTATCTTTACGTCCTCGATGTGATCTCTGAATTGAAAAGAGCGACGTGCCGCGATCAAAGGGCATATTATAGACACTACCCAACATAGCTGTGCAAAAATTCATCGGATTTCCAAAGTTGTTTCCATTTCGCTACTAGTCGGAACTTTCTTTCCGAACAGCCCTCGTATATAAGCATCTGCTTTTTTCCCGTTTTTCTGTAGGACCAAGGCTTGCGTTCACTAGCAGAATAACACAGAATTTGCTTTCCTGTTTCTTTTTGACTATTTTGAATAGTTCTTCGATTATAAGAGGATTACGTCTGTATTCTCCTTAGACGCTTTTATTCTGACGCTTTTATCCGGTACCGCTCACAAGAAAACTACGTCTATGCATCACGGAATGTTCGCTCAATATTGATTAACAATATTGGCGAAGTCTTCTACCCATCATACTGTGTGAAATTAGTTAGGTGAATATAAGTTTAAGAACTGTTGGATGGTGTTAAGTGCTTATTTTCTAGTACATTCAACGGAAGATTCAGCGTTCTCAGTCCAGTATTCATCGTAGTAAACGTAAGTTCATACTACCAGAGTGACTTTACATCTGTTTAAGTGGAAATATTATTGATTTTAGTACTATATTCCCTGTTTGCACTGTCACAGTGTTCGTTTTACAAGCATAAGAAATCACCCTTTACATAATGTGAGGTGACGTCTGTCGGCAGAATATTCCGTTGTAGCTGGCGTAAGAATAACGTGTGTCTTGGGAGTATACGAGAGTAGGTACTTCATGCAGCAAAGGAGTGTTCGTGTATATTCAGTCACATTTTTAAATAAATGAGTAGTTATTACAGCAATTGAGCTGTAACAGAGCAACACTTTAGGCAGATAGTCCATGAGGAGCATGTGAGCTGTGTAAAATTCCTCCACCATCTGTTCACCCACCGTCTGTATAGGAAAAATGACTCTCTCTCAGCCGCGCGGGGTAGCCATGCGGTCTTAGACGCCTTGCCACGGTTCGCGCGGCTATCCCCGTCGGAGATTAAAGTCCTCTCTTGGCCATGTGTGTGTGTGTGTGTGTGTGTGTGTGTGTGTGTGTTGTCCTTAGCGTATGTTAGTTCACGTTAAATTAAGTAGTGTGTAAGCCTTGGGACCGATGACCTTAGCAGTTTGGTCCCATAGGAACTTGTCAACAAGTGTTGACAGCAAGATTTTCACTCAAATAGATGTTCCATAAGGCGACAGTCTGTGAGGCGAGCTGAATATCTCATCCTTCCATAGTATACGAGAACACACGGACAGAAAAAAAGCTTTTATCTGGTACAGTGGAGCGTCTGAAACCTCTTCCAGGCAGCCTTCAGTCAGTTCACATGAAAAGGTTGAATAGACGTGAGTGATGAGAGGTTATAGCCGCATGCAACGGCGGGCACCACTCTCCACTTGTCAGAGGGGCGGAGTTGGCTGATCGGCGCACGGTGAGGTGACTAGTATAAAAGCCTGTGTGTATCTCGTTAACGCAGGACGTGTTACTTCAGTGTTTTTACTACATCAGTCTGGTTTTACTTAGCCGAGGACCACTTTCAGACTGTGCTGAAACATCCAAAACGGTTGAAAGAACACGGCTGTTGGCCATTCAGGTCTTCATCCGTGAGGGACAGCCAAGTATGTCTTGTGACAGCCAGAGCGAGAGCACCAGCAGCAGCGAGTACTGTTTGTATAAAGCGTTTATTTTGCATTTTGTTTACGACCTTCCACTAAGAAAGGGATTCTATTTGTGTTTATCTGCTCTGCATAGTAACTGACAGTTCTTGATAAAACTTTACATAGTTTTCGTGTTAGATTTCTTAGTGTTTTCTTGATCGTTTAGAACAGAAAGCACCCTAAAACCGTCTTTTGTTTGTTTCGCGGCCGTTAGCCACTAGTCACTTGAATCAGCAGTTGTCTTGTGACAGCCAGAGCGAGAGCACCAGCAGCAGCGAGTACTGTTTGTATAAAGCGTTTATTTTGCATTTTGTTTACGACCTTCCACTAAGGAAGGGATTCTATTTGTGTTTATCTGCTCTGCATAGTAACTAACAGTTCCTGATAAAACTTTACGTAGTTTTCGTGTTAGATTTCTTAGTGTTTTCTTGATCGTTTAGAACAGAAAGCGCCCTAAAACCGTCTTTTGTTTGTTTCGCGGCCGTTAGCCACTAGTCACTTGAATCAGCAGTTGTCTTGTGACAGCCAGAGCGAGAGCACCAGCAGCAGCGAGTACTGTTTGTATAAAGCGTTTTTGTACTTATTTGCTGCGCTTAGCTTTTAAATAGTTTTTCTGGGAAAACCTAGCGTAGTTTTCGCGTCTCGTATTTCAGTGAGTGTTTCTTGATTATCAGAGTAGCTCATCAGAAGATTATCTTGGGAATTTGTCACCGTATAGAGTAGGGTAAACATAGTCATGTGTAGGGACTGTGGTTGTTGTGAGCGGACGCAAGGAGAATTGGCCACTCTTCGGGGGCAGGTGGAGGCTTTGTCTGTTAGGCTCATCGAGCTCGAGGCGCAGGCGTCGGCTCGTAGTGCCGTTGGGGCAACTGTGGTGAGACCTATGCCTACTTCGGTGGCCTTGGAATCACATGGAACCCCTGATGTCGCTGCGTCTTTCGGCAGTGAGCATCTTACCGGTCAGCCATCACTCCAGGGTGAATGGCGGACAGTGGTGGGCTCGCGCGTGCCTGGCCGAAAGGCGAAGGTGGGATCTGGCCGCGTGGCAGCTGCCTTACTCCTTTCCAACAGGTACGGGGTGCTTCCTAGTGGTGATGACATCGTTTCCGAGCCACCACACGATGCCTCGCCTGTTGGGCCAGTGGCCGATTCTCCGGCAAGGTCCCGACAGTCACAGAGGGCGGGCCTATTAGTTATAGGGAGCTCCAACGTTAGGCGGGTTATGGAGCCCCTCAGGAAAATAGCGGGTAGGTCGGGGAAGAATGCCAGTGTGCACTCGGTGTGCTTGCCGGGGGATCTCGTCCGTAATGTGGAGGAGGCCCTTCCGGCAGCTATTGAACGCACTGGGTGTGACCGGCTGCAGATAGTAGCACATGTCGGAACGAATGACGCCTGCCGCTTGGGTTCTGAGGCCATCCTTGGTTCCTTCCGGCGGCTGGCTGATTTAGTGAAGACAACCAGCATCGCACGCGGAGTGCAAGCTGAGCTTAATATCTGCAGCATAGTGCCCAGAGTCGATCGCGGTCCTCTGGTTTGGAGCCGTGTGGAGGGTCTAAACCAGAGGCTCAGACGACTCTGCGACTATAATGGTTGCAAATTCATCGACCTCCGTTATTGGGTGGAGAACTGTAGGGCCCCCCTAGACAGGTCAGGCGTGCACTACACACCGGAAGCAGCTACTAGGGTAGCAGAGTACGTGTGGCGTGCACACGGGGGTTTTTTAGGTTAGAGGGACCCCCCCTTGGGCGAAACGATAAAATACCTGACGGCTTACCAGAGAGGACATTATCATCGTTGATAAAGAACGTCCGTCCTCAGAGACCAAAAACAGGAAAAGTTAACGTAATATTGGTAAACTGCAGGAGTATCCAGGGCAAGGTTCCTGAATTAGTATCTCTTATTGAAGGAAATAGTGCGCATATAGTATTAGGAACGGAAAGTTGGTTAAAACCGGAAGTGAACAGTAACGAAATCCTAGACACAGAATGGAATATATACCGCAAGGATAGGATAAACGCCAATGGTGGAGGAGTATTTATAGCAGTAAAGAATTCAATAATATCCAGTGAAGTTATTAGCGAATGCGAATGTGAAATAATCTGGGTTAAGTTAAGTATCAAAGGTGGGTCAGATATGATAGTCGGATGCTTCTATAGACCACCTGCATCAGCAACCGTAGTAGTTGAGCGCCTCAGAGAGAACCTGCAGAACGTCGTGAAGAAGTTTCGTGATCATACTATTGTAATAGGGGGAGACTTCAATCTACCAGGTATAGAATGGGATAGTCACACAATCAGAACTGGAGCCAGGGACAGAGACTCTTGTGACATTATCCTGACTGCCTTGTCCGAGAATTACTTCGAGCAGATAGTTAGAGAACCAACTCGTGAAGCTAACGTTTTAGACCTCATAGCAACAAATAGACCGGAACTTTTCGACTCCGTGAATGTAGAAGAGGGTATCAGTGATCATAAGTCAGTGGTTGCATCAATGACTACAAGTGTAATAAGAAATGCCAAGAAAGGAAGGAAAATATATTTGCTTAACAAGAGTGATAGGGCACAAATCGCAGAATATCTGAGTGACCACCATCAAACGTTCATTTCTGAGGAAGAGGATGTGGAACAAAAATGGAAAAAATTCAGAAACATCGTCCAGTACGCCTTAGATAAGTTCGTACCGACTAAGGTCCAAAGCGAGGGGAAAGATCCACCGTGGTATAACAATCATGTACGAAAGGTACTACGGAAACAAAGAAAGCTCCATCATAGGTTTAAGAGTAGTCGAATCATAGCTGATAAGGAAAAGCTGAACGAAGCGAAAAAGAGCGTAAAGAGAGCAATGAGAGAAGCATTCAACGAATTCGAACATAAAACATTGGCAAACAATCTAAACAAGAACCCTAAAAAGTTTTGGTCATATGTAAAATCGGTAAGCGGATCTAAATCCCCTATTCAGTCACTCGTTGACCACGATGGCACCGAAACAGAGGACGACCGAAGAAAGGCAGAAATACTGAATTCAGTGTTCCGAAACTGTTTCACTGCGGAAAATCGTAACACGGTCCCTGACTTCAGCCGTCGCACGGACGCCAAAATGGAAAATATTGAAATAAACGATATCGGAATTGAAAAACAACTGCTATCACTTAGTAGCGGAAAAGCATCCGGACCAGACGAGATACCCTTAAGATTCTACAGTGATTATGCTAAAGAACTTGCCCCCTTTCTATCAGCAATTTATCGTAGATCACTGGAAGAACGTAAAGTACCTAGCGACTGGAAGAAAGCGCAGGTCGTTCCCATTTTCAAGAAGGGTCATAAATCAGATGCGAATAATTATAGGCCTATTTCGCTTACGTCAATCTGTTGTAGAATAATGGAACATGTTTTGTGTTCTCGTATTATGGCGTTCTTAGATAATACAAATCTCCTTCATCATAACCAACATGGATTCCGCAAACAGAGATCATGTGAAACTCAGCTCGCCCTATTTGCCCAAGAAATTCACAGTGCCGTAGACACTGGCGAGCAGATTGATGCCGTATTCCTGGACTTCAGGAAGGCATTTGATACGGTTCCGCACTTACGTTTAGTGAAAAAAATACGAGCTTACGGAATATCGGACCAGGTTTGTGATTGGATTCAGGATTTCCTAGAAGAAAGAACACAACATGTCATTCTTAACGGTTCAAAATCTGCAGATGTAGAGGTAATTTCGGGAGTACCGCAGGGAAGCGTGATAGGACCTTTATTGTTTACAATATACATAAATGACTTAGTTGACAACATCGGTAGCTCCGTGAGGCTATTTGCAGATGACACGGTTGTCTACAAGAAAGTAGCAACATCAGAAGACTCGTACGTACTCCAGGAGGACCTGCAGAGGATTAATGCATGGTGCGACAGCTGGCAGCTTTCCCTAAACGTAGATAAATGTAATATAATGCGCATACATAGGGTCAGAAATCCATTCCAGTACGATTATGCCATAGGTGGTAAATCATTGGAAGCGGTAACGACCGTAAAATACTTAGGAGTTACTATCCGGAGCGATCTGAAGTGGAATGATCACATAAAACAAATAGTGGGAAAAGCAGGCGCCAGGTTGAGATTCATAGGAAGAATTCTAAGAAAATGTGACTCATCGACGAAAGAAGTAGCTTACAAAACACTTGTTCGTCCGATTCTTGAGTATTGCTCATCAGTATGGGACCCTTACCAGGTTGGATTAATAGAAGAGATAGACATGATCCAGCGAAAAGCAGCGCGATTCGTCATGGGGACATTTAGTCAGCGCGAGAGCGTTACGGAGATGCTGAACAAGCTCCAGTGGCGGACACTTCAAGAAAGGCGTTACGCAATACGGAGAGGTTTATTATCGAAATTACGAGAGAGCACATTCCGGGAAGAGATGGGCAACATATTACTACCGCCCACATATATCTCGCGTAATGATCACAACGAAAAGATCCGAGAAATTAGAGCAAATACGGAGACTTACAAGCAGTCGTTCTTCCCACGCACAATTCGTGAATGGAACAGGGAAGGGGGGATCAGATAGTGGTACAATAAGTACCCTCCGCCACACACCGTAAGGTGGCTCGCGGAGTATAGATGTAGATGTAGATTCTTGCTGGAGGGCCAGTCCTTACGAGAAATACGTTTAACGGCTTGTAGGAAGCATCCTGTCCTTGAGTCTTTTGTCTGTGAGTGATTTCTGCAGCACGAAAACTGTGTGCGACTGCCGGCAGCTGGATCTGTCTGTTTACCATCAGTGTCAGGATAGGACAAGCTCAGAAAACTGGTTATCACTACCTAAGGGAGGAGGAGAGGGGGGGAGGAGGGAACGTAGGAGGGAAGATAAGGCTCATTCTCAGCTGGTTAGTCTGCACCTGAACACCAAGGCAAACATGCATACAGCTGCTGACACTCTCTTCTGTCGAGGTTATATGGGGTCGGTTTTTCCCTATTCCCAGTATTTTTTAATGACACCCTCTGGTGTCTCTGTTGTCAGTCTTCAAACTTCGAGGCGACCATACACACCAGCGCGACCGGAAAAATGTTGTGGCAGGGGCAATGAGTAAAGTGTGGGGGTGGGGGATGGCCGAGTGCGGAGGCAGCCGTAGGGCAATCCATGAGCAACGTAACACCACCAAGAACACATTTCTCGCCAAAATAAATAAATATAGACTGTACCATACATCCTCCCTTTCTAGTAACTCAGCACCGAATGACGTTTTCACATCAATTCGCAAGTGGTAGAGGTGAGGGTAAGTGGAAGATGTTATATATCGTTGTCACATCTACATTCCAGGGAGAGGAGTTGGGGGAACCTCCAAGAAGAGCCGCCATATTCAATAAATTTGCCAATAATTCAGACTGGCATCATTTTGGCTTCCCTCCCCTACTATTGGTATGAGACATATCATTCAACAATATAGTCCCATTTTCAGTATTGTCTATCCGGAGTACCAGTAAAAGAGGGAATCACATTCATGTATGTAGCATCTTTCTAACAAAATGTATTCTTGTTTCAGATGAAGCCAGTAACCGAAAGGACGGAGCAGCTCCTGTTGGCAGGAAAACCGTTTTTCCTAGCGTGCAAATTATTTGGCCTGATGTCGTTTACGGTCGACGCCGCTACTGCAACTCTAAAGAGGTCACAGACGGATATTATCTACGGAAGCCTCGCCAGTCCACTGCAGTTACTATGTGCATGTGTTGCGTCATACTTCGTGCTGCAGACAAGACAGACGTCTTCTGTGGTACAATTTCTGATGGTAACAGTAGCTCTTCAGTATTCATCCCTGTCCTTCATTGCGATTGTTACCGACATCGTCTGTAACACATGTAAATACCAAAAGATGCTTCGCTTGGTAGCATTATCTGATAGATGCCTGACTATCGACGTAAGACTGATAAGGGAATCATCATCAAAGTTTGTTAAGATGCAGTTATCAATAGCGCTTTTATTTTATTGCTTGATGTTCAGTATCCTCTTCACTGGAGATATAAAGCAAAACGACATAATAATATCAGTATCTATGATAAATTGTTATGGATCGTCTATGATGACACTCTTACGTTTCGCAAACGTGCAGTTGATTGTCAAGAACAGGCTGTCATTACTGAACATGTACCTCACGAAGATGAAAGACAGAGCAGCTGATAAGCAGAAGTATTCAGGCAGACGTTCGGAACGGAACAGTACCTCAGGTTTCTCTGACAGAGACTTTCACTGCACACCGTCTGCTGTGCGAGCGCTTAGCCGATGTTATGTGGCACTGCGTGAGTTGTCAGCGCTGGTGGCGTCTGCTCACAAAATTTTTCTGATTCTTTACGTCGCAGCATTATCGTCAGTTGTTGTGGAAATAGCTTACTTCATTGTTACGAAACCATTGTTATCTAGCCCAAAAGAGTATAGCAGCTTATGGTATTCATGGTGCGCCTTAATCTACAACGCAAGTACTATGGCTATATTCGTTCTACCAGCTCACTGGGTGTCTTCCGAGGCAGACCTCACAGCGAAGCTGTGCTCGCAGCTTCTGCTGGGAAGGAGGAGTTGGGTGGACGACACACAGCGAGAACTGCGGAAGCTGGTGCTGCAGGTGTCCTCTGGCCGTCCCACGACCAGTCTGATGGGAGTGCTCACTCTCGATCTGGCAGTCGTCTCCGGCTTCATCTCCGTAGTAACGACCTACACAGCCCTCCTTCTCACCTTCTTTCCCGCAGGTATGACGATCATATCCTATTTATTAATTTACTTATTTGACCTATATGATTAGGACCCTCATGCCCTCTCTTTAATCGCCAGGTTTCATATCGTATGTCGAGTACGTTTACAAAATATTTACCCACGAAATAACAGTAAAAATAGTGTTAAAAGGTAGGAGACAATGTACTAGCAGAAGTAAAGCTGTGAGGACGGTGTGTTAGTCATGCTTGGGTAGCTCAGATGGCAGAGCACTTGCCCGCGAAAGGCGAAGGTCCCGAGTTCGATTCTCGGTCCGGTACACAGTTTTAATCTGCCAGGAAGTTTCATTTCAGTGTTAAAATAATTTGAGTGTTTGACGCAGCAGGGTGACTATGAAGTAATAAAGTTAATACTGGCGGTACTTGTACTACTGCAGCTGTTGCCACTAATAATGATAACAGTAGTAACAATAATGACAACAGTAACAACAGTAATAGTGACAGATGTAAAAAGAATTAATAGGTGTATGAAATAGGTTTTTCTGATATAGCGGTTTCTGGGGAAAGGAAATACAAGGAGATTGCGCCAGCTAAGAACACTGAAAGGAGGATATAAGATGAACATCAACAAAAGCAAAACGAGGATAATGGAATGCAGTGAAATTAAATCGGGCGATGCTGAGGGAATTAGATTAGGAAATGAGACACTTAAAGCAGTAAAGGAGTTTTGCTATTTAGGGAGTAAAATAACTGATGATGGTCGAAGTAGAGAGGATATAAAATGTAGACTGGCAATGGCAAGGAAATCGTTTCTGAAGAAGAGAAATTTGTTATCATTGAGTATAGATTTAAGGCTCAGGAAGTCGTTTCTGAAAGTATTTGTATGGAGTGTAGCCATATATGGAAGTGAGACATAGACGATAAATAGTTTGGACA
The DNA here is from genome assembly GCF_023864345.2 of Schistocerca serialis cubense. NCBI lineage: Eukaryota > Metazoa > Arthropoda > Insecta > Orthoptera > Acrididae > Schistocerca > Schistocerca serialis. Next base: position 726,890,578 of record NC_064642.1, read on the forward strand.
AGAAGAGAATAGAAGCTTTCGAAATGTGGTGCTACAGAAGAATGCTGAAGATTAGATGAGTAGATCACATAACGAATGAGGAGGTATTGAGTAGAATTGGGGAGAAGAGGAGTTTGTGGCACAACTTGACAAAAAGAAGGGACTGGTTGGTAGGACATGTTTTGAGGCATCAACGGATCACAAATTTAGCACTGGAGGGCAGCGTGGAGGGTAAAAATAGTAGAGGGAGATCAAAAGATGAATACACTAAGCAGATTCAGAAGGATGTAGGTTGCAGTAAGTACTGGGAGATGTAGAAGCTTGCGCGCGATAGAGTAGCATGGAGAGCTGCATCAAACCAGTCACAGGACTGAAGACCACAACAACAACAGCAAAGAACACTGGTAAATAGGGAAGATCTGGGTGGAAGGAAGGATGTACAAAGGTAACGAATGCATACGAGGACAGTGGTAATATATCATCAACTGTCTTCTCAAGCTTAAGATGTTATTCTGGTTTCTAATATAATGTAGAAGTTATTGCAGGGTAGGGTTCCAGCTACTGCAGAAGACTTAGAGATAGTGACTGAATGATGTAGTGAGTCGAAAAGGAGTTTAGTCTGGTGGAGTGTTTCTGCCATGTTTTCCAGACGAGAGTGTTAAGGGCGAAAGGAGATATGAGGGACAATGTTGGTTCATATGACAATATAAAAACAGAGGGTGTATATTGACAGTCTGATTTTAGAATATATTGATAGTCTTATTTTTGAAATTTTATTCCATATATTTTCCTCCGAATTCTGAAACTGGCGCGATAAAACACAGGAAGTGTTAGGTTACTTATAGCTTTTACAGAAAGTTGACTCCAATTACCAAAAGACATAAAATGGAATCAATTACTGATGTCATTTAAGGCGTACACTGAGTAAGCTCTAAAGAAATCAGTTGTAAAGGGAAATATAATTCAGGGAGAAGGAATAAAAACTTTGAGGTTTGCTGATGACATTTAATTCCATCTGAAACGGAAAGCGACTTTGAACTGAAGTTGAGTGGAATGAATGGTATCTGGAAAATGAGGCTATAGGATGAACAGTAACAATAGATAAATTACTTAAAACCACATATGAGCGTAAAAGCTAGAAAGTGTATTTGTGTTAATATAGCCTTTGTGCCGTAATCATATGCCACGGTCGTCGCACGTAAGATGCAACCGCCGCCTTCTCGAGCACCGTATGCTAACCATCTAGTGACACCAGCGCGGCATACTTCAAAGTGCTCACAGTGGGGGCGCCACAAGAGATGCAGCAGTCATACCACTGGAGTCAACGGAGCCAATCACGAAGCAGCTCCATGTTATTAAGTCACGTCGTCGCAGCCCAGAAGGGGAGACATTTCGTGGGCCTCCTGGACTACAGAGCAGGACTCCTCTTAGTAGCCTCTGTCCTTTTCCTGGGCTCCCTCCCCCCCTCCTTCCATCCTCTTTTCTCCCACCTACCCTCTCTGCCTCCCTTCACTCCCCCCAGTCCTTTTACATTTCCTTCCTCTGCCTTCCCCATTCCCTCTCGTGTCTGCCGTGCTCCCCACTTCTGAGTCCTCTCCCTCCATTGCTTCCCATCCCCCTTTCGTTTATCCTCTCCTTCCCCCTTTTTTCCCCCTCACCGGTACAGGTCCCCCCTCCCTCCCATCTGCCGTTGCCTGTGGTGTGTCATCTTCATGCCGACTTCTTAGTGCAGTGTTTTCAGTGATTGTTAAGTGTTGTGTGTCTTTTCGGAAGTGTTTCGAATGGCCATGATACTGTCGCTGGGTGTTATTTTTATATCTCTTGCGAACAGAAATCAGACTGTCGCCGTGTTTTTTTTAATTGCCTGCCTATTATTTTCCCTGTCTGCTTCCTGTGTATTTTATTATCATCACCCACCATTTGTTTTATGTTTTAACTTCCCACAATTTTCTGCCATTTTACAATTTACGTCACCATTTTATCACCTGCTTTTATTGTTTCTTATCTTCTTATGTTTTAAAAATTCTGTAGGCTGAAGAGCAGTGTACTAGGCTGCTGCCAGCCCGCCCCCTTTGGGGGGAACCGAAATCCAGTTAAGGAAAACAAAGTCTCAGTAGCGACACTGTTACTGTGGTAGTGTTTACGGAATATGAAGTTTGGTACGGGCTAGGACCCTAGTGATTACGTTGAGTTATGTTTCGCCTTCTTTGCAGAATAAATCTTCTAAGTTGTAATTAATTTCACTTTCCATTTGGTAGATTGTACCTGGGACACAACTGCAACTTTGTATAGGAGTTAATCATGGACGATAAAAATTGCAAAGCCATATAGAACAGAAACTTTTAAGATCTGCTGATACAGAAGAATACTGGAAACTGGTAACTAATGAGGAGCTACTGAACAGAAGTGGACAAAAAAGAAAGGAATGGCACAACTTGTCTAAAAGAAAGGATTGGTGGACAGGACACATCCTGAGGCGTCAAAGAGCCAAATACAATCACCAGGTTCTAATAAATGTAGATTGAAGTAGTTACGCAGATAAAACGACCTGTACAGAATAGAACAGTGTCTCGAAATGAGTCTTCGGGCTGCAGACCACAACAGCATTCCACCAAAGTTCTGAAATCTCTTTGCTTACCAAAACCTCGTTATGTGTCCACACTCCTGTTCGTTGCAATATTTTCTTCTGACAAGAAGTCAATCGCTACCTGATTTGCTGTAATAATTTCTGCCAATTCGTCACCTAGTCAGTCTAGATAACTGATAAATAGTTTGTTATAAAACTCACTTGAAATTTACCATAGGTTCGTCATTTACCGGCTTATGAAAAAAGTCCTAGCATGGTCACATTATATCATCAGCATCATGCTTTTTTTGAAAAGGATTGTAGCCAGATACATTCTCATCTATAGTCATTACCTTCTTTTTGCCTTACCAAGATCATACTACATTGTACATTTCAGAGGATTCGTATCCTTTGCCAAAGTAATTTCACTTCTTTAAATTTCGTAACCATGCATCTTTACACTGTGTTTCAGATCGCCTTCGTTATACACGCTTACCCTTTTGTAAACCGTCTTTAATCTTACTACTTCTTCTATCCACTGTGCTTTCTATAGTACACTAAACTCTTCAACTTCAGTATCCTCATTACAGTTTATCATACCCATAGTAGTCCTACTACATCGCTAAGACCTGTGCTCCTTCGGACTTAACGTAATTTCACTCCATTAATAACCTCTGTCTAACAAAATCTTTCGGAAATATACAATTAAATAGCAATTACATCAAACTGTAACACTGACTGCAGCTGATACATATAAAGGCAGTATCTGTTAGCAGGAACATGAACACCAACATAGTTTCGTCCTCCGTCACTGGCAACAAAAGCATTAATAATACTAAAGTAACATCTAGCACAAATGATAACTGGAGCATCATCACTTCTCCTTCTACCTAGTAACCACGTCAGATCCTCTACCCCATTTCCTTTTACAGTCAGCACCCGTATCAGCTCACAATGGACCCTCTATACCATCGAATAGTCTCAAGTTACCTGACTAGCTCGGCCATTAGTCGTTAATGAGTAAGCAAACATACCCACAGGGGTGTCATCAACTTTACGGTCTACAGCATTAATAATGTATTTTGGAGGCACACACAGTCACACAGTAAATACAGTGACTAACAGGGGGAATGTTACATCCCTTGCTGGTCTTTTCGGTGTCTTCTCAGTATGTACAGTCTTGTTCAAAAGTATCTGAACGACCTGAATTGAATTTCCCCTGATTCATATGCAATCCACATAACGCTGCTGTCTAGCAGGTCCTCTAATCGCTCCTTGGTACAGTCATTTGACTATTGAAAATAGTTGCAACAGGTCACCACTAGAAAACTCTGCTCTGTATCGCAATCACTCAAGATGTAAAGTAATACCACGATTCTACAAATATCACGGAACTGTCCGTAAGGCTTGTAAGCTCACATTTATTGCAATAAATGACATACATGAAATGTTACCATACTCATTATTACGTCAGATAGTTAATGCACGTAGTAAGTTCGTCGTATTCTTGATTTCCTCTTCAAAGTAGCATATCGTACTTATTATTTAACACAAAATGAATGATATACCTCGATTTTAGACAGTATCAGTTATCAACTTTAAATTACATAACTTAAACATTTTTAACGAACGCGACTTCCTACCCAGCATCTATTGTGCCTGTTAACGAACTACGAGAGATGTTAAATACTTCTTATCAGAAGTAACTTACTTGAAATGCCGTGAGGAAAAGCTTTGTGTTGGACAGGGATTCGAACCCAGAACCTAATCGGATTGCTATCAAAGCACAATCAACTGTGACACATCGGATTTTCTCGGCGGTAGCTAGATGTTTTAACTGAAATGACGAGACGAAACATTAATTTTTTCCTTCCCAGGACACCAACCCGGCACCTATCGCTGTTATATTCTAGAGAAAACGAACATTAAATATAGGTTTGTTACACCAGCAGCAACACGTGAGCATGTTTGAACTAGAAATAACATAACGAAGAGTTCAGTGCTGACTGGGAATCGAAGCCCACATAAAGAGACTACACACAAAGAGACGTCAGCTACCGAATTTTTCTCCACCAGCAGCTCGGAATAACAGCCTTGAACTTACAGTGATCTCTCAAATAGTTCTGTGTCTCACTGGGAGTCAAAAACGTCAGATATCGTTAGTGCTGACAACGAATGAAAATGCATTAAAAATCCAAATTATTATCCAACAGCAGATAGGTGTTCTCATGCTAGAGGTTGAAATTACATAATGAAAACTTTAGCACCGGTTCAGGATTCGAACCCATACACGCGCAATATGTGGAGATGTTGAGGAATCTGCAGTTTTGAACAAACAACAGATAGTACTCGAGCTGTGTTGTCACGAATGGATCAAATTCCGTGTTAAGGGCGGTCTGAGTTGCATACTAAGTTCAGAACCAATTTTATCGACATACAGAAGCTCAGATAAAAGATGGAATAAGTGTCCTGTGACCCTACATAGCGTTTGTTTCGTCACTAGAAATAAATAGTATAAGAAAGGTTACTGGTGATAGAGTTCCCACATTTCGCCACTCGTGACTTTATTGTGGTTCAAGCTAACGTCTACTTGGTGGAGAAGGAATATCGTGTTTAATGTGAATTTCAGTCCACAGTGCCATTATACCATCTTCACTTGGCGTAGCCAGAAGAGAATAGAATCTGTCTCTCCCTATTAAAAAATGATCAGCAGAGGTTCGTATCGAACCCAGACCACCAACATAGGAACCTGTCATCAATCCCACAGACCACCAAATACTATTCTCTTATGCTAAATTTTGTATCATAATACCGTTGCGGCACACTCGATGAGAATTCTGACACACTGGCTCTCGGTATTGGGTTGCAGCGTGTTCAGTACATTCATTTATTTGGTTGACCGAATCGCCATGAACTAGCTGCCTCGGTTACCCAGTGCATACATTCGACTGTCTTTTGTAATCACCGAAGTAAAATCACGTAAGTGCCACCTACAAAGAACTGCCAACAGTGTAGGACGCAGAAATTGAAATAGGAAGTGTTCCTTTGCATATGAGCTACTCTATTGCACTATCTGTTTAAAACGTCGTGCAGTGCAAAACAAAAGCTGTAACTGTCTGTCTCACGGAAGTCTAGATCCGGCCATATGCTTTATCTCACAGCACTGTGGACTGTGGAAGTTCTGGAAGAACTGCTGTTGGCTTCTGGATCTGCAATAGCTATACGACAGCTAGCAGCATAACGGTAAGCGTCGCGCATCGTAAATAAAACGTCACGAGTTCTGTTACATCCACTGCAACATTTTTTAAAACGCAATTCTGCTGTCTGCTGAAGTTATCAATTTAATGGAACTTTGAACATCATTCCCTTCACGTCTGAACCCAAAATAGCGGTATGTGGAAAAAGGGCTAACTTCTGCGACATTTTGTTCTTTTCAGGTTTAATACACGTCCAGGCAGCAGATGCGTCTCGAAGCTTTTGTATTATGGATAGGGAGAGCGCATCATGCCAAAATAGTGAGAAAACTATTTTCTACATTAGCAGTCGTCTGGTAGTGGCATTTTATTCTTATTCAAACCTTGTTTAACTGCTTTAACTCAGAACAAGTTTTCTACATGCATGTAATCAATAAACTCCATGTGCATTGTCAGGCTGTTATAGATAACATCAGAGAAGTCGCATATATTGCTGATAATTAATTTCTCTGTCAGCTTTAGTATTGTTCTAACAACACTACAAGAAACCATACGAAATTTGTGCACTGTGTTATAAGAAATGAAATAAAACTACCCACGATAACCTTACGACGAAAGTCTGTTTTAATAAAACTGAGTATCTGACGACAAGCGTGCCTCTATCGGCACGAATTAGTAAACTACTACTCACTTACATTCCCCTTGGGTTTGCGTTTCATTGGTATACTGTGTCGTACTCAACAGGAATGCAAATGTGGCATTTCATAAATAGAGTTATATATTCCTAGAAACCCAACATTTGCTTGTCAGCAGCGAAAGAGGCGTTACCTGTTGTGCAGCATTGTAAGTTTTCCACTATTGCACTATGAGCTGAAAGTATTTTCTTGCGATTTCCTTATCGATGTTTGATCTGACTGCTTGTAGCTCTTTCACGCAAGGGATAAAAACGTTGCAGTCTGCGAGGCTGGATCCGCGAACTGTAACAGACGCTTTTTCACAGGCCAGTACGTCCACACACAGATAGCGAAGAGTTACGCGTTTTTCTTTCCTCTTACGAGCTCAATAGTGGCTAGAACTCGTAAACCGCTTTTTAAAGGACGAGATTAGTTGGGATTTCCACGTGCAACGACTTTCCTGGACTGAAAACCGTAAATTGTCAATCTTTTGTTACACCTCAAGCGATGATAACTCAGATTATTCCATGGAAATGACAGGAAAAGTCAAGTGAACTTCGTGGCTTAATTCCGTGCACCCCAGGAAGTATCTCGTCGATCACAGGGTTGCCAAATATACCTTGCCTTGTTGCCAAATCTCAATTCTGTACAGGCAGGAAGAAGACGACCGATGTGATCCTACAGCGGGCTGGGAAGTGACCATAGCTGGCGTCTCAAAGACGCGGCTGCTACGGCCTGGAATACGTTATGCGTCAGATTCCCGTTTCTGTAACTAAGTTTAGGGACTGAAGCGTATTTACTAATAATGCTCAGAACTGACAGCAAACTAAGCAACATAAATCAGTAGCTCTCATAGTTGTTTTTATATTTCTTTCGTAACTGTACTCAAAACTAAGAAACTCATTCACGGACGTTTTCGTGCCTCGCCAATAGACGAAAACACCTAACAAATAAAAAAAAAAAAGAATGTGTACGTGTGTGTGTGTTTGTGTGTGTGTGTGTGTGTGTGTGTGTGTGTGACAGAGAGAGAGAGAGAGAGAAATGGCTCTGAGCACTATGGGACTCAACTGCTGAGGTCATTAGTCCCCTAGAATTTAGAACTAGTTAAACCTAACTAACCTAAGGACATCACAAACATCCATGCCCGAGGCAGCATTCGAACCTGCGACCGTAGCGGTCTTGCGGTTCCAGACTGCAGCGCCTTTAACCGCACGGCCACTTCGGCCGGCGAGAGAGAGAGAGAGAGAGAGGAGAGGGAGGGAGAGATGAAAATAAAAAAGAATGAGAGAGAGGGTAAAGGATTGTTGTAAAGAAATTGTATACTGGTATGTAAGGAAATCTTTCATTAAAATGACACATTCCACATCATTACTAAATGTTGTATTCATGATCTATGGAACAAGTATTAATCTAATCTAATTGTATCATATTGCTGACTAGCCGTGAAGAGTCATGAATTACCGAAATTTTCGCCAATATCAGTAAAAAAAAAACTTGAAAGTAAAAGACGACAGTTTTTGTAATAAACCGGGACTCCTTTCAAGACCCTTTCATCCCTGTTAACTAACCACGAAAGATGTCTGATATACCTCTATTCAGAAGCAACAAAATGTGTATGCATTTAAAGATGAAGTGCATGATGTGGAGTTCTATGACACAGATACGAACCCAACACGTAATCGCATTGTTAATTAATTAAAATCAAATGTTACCTATCCGTTTTTCTTACCAGCTGCTAGGTGTTTGAATCTAAATTAAGGATACAAATATTTGTGGCTGAGCGACAATCGAACCACACTCCTATCGTTCTTCTTTGTCGTCCACGAATATAGCTTCAGTATCAATTGCTTACTCACCAACAGTAAGATGTGTGCGTGTTTGATCGGAAATTGTTGGCAACACATGAAAAGACATTAAAAATGCATGTTAATTTTCACTAGCAGGCCGGTGTGCACGTGATTGGGCTTGAAATGAAATTATGAATGTACTGAACATGCTGCAACCCACTACAGAGAGCTAGTGTGTCAGAATTCTCATCGAGTGTGCCGCAACGGTATTATGATACAAAAATGAGCCTAAGTGAATAGTATTTGATGGTCTGTGAGATTGATGATAGGTTCCTATGTTGGTGGTCTGGGTTCGATTCGAACCTCTGCTGATCATTTTTCTATAGGGAGAGACAGATTCTATTCTCTTCTGGCTACGCCAAGTGAAGAGGTATAATGGCACTGTGGTCTGAAATTCACATTAAACACGATATTCCTTCTCCACCAAGTAGACGTTAGCTTGAACCACAATAAAGTCACGAGTGGCGAAATGTGTGAACTCTATCACCAGCAACCTTTCTTATACTATTTATTTCTAGTGACGAAACAAACGCTATGTAGGGTCACAGGATACTTATTCCATCTTTTATCTGAGCTTCTGTATGTCGATAAAATTGGTTCTGAACTTAGAATGCAACTCAGAAAGCCCTTAACGCGGAATTTGATCCATTCGTGACAACACAGCTCGACTACTATCTGTTGTTTGTTCTAAACTGCAGATTCCTCAACATCTCCACATATTGCGCGTGTATGGGTACGAACCCTAGACGGGTGCTTAAGTTTTCATTATGTAATTTCAACCTCTAGCATGAGAACACCTATCTGCTGGTGGATAATAATTTGGATTTTTAATGCATTTTCATTCGTTGTCAGCACTAACGATATCTGACGATTTTGACTCCCAGTGAGACACAGAAGTATTTGAGAGATCACTGTAAGTTCAAGGCTGTTATTCCGAGCTGCTGGTGGAGAAAAATTCAATAGCTGAAGTCTCCTTGTGTGTAGTCTCTTTGTGCGGGCTTCGATTCCCAGTCAGCACTGAACTCTTCGTCGTGTTATTTCTAGTTCAAACATGCTCACGTGTTGCTGCTGGTGTAACAAACCTATATTTAACGTTCGTTTTCATTAGAATATAACAGCGATAGGTGCCGGGTTGGTGTCCTGGGAAGGAAAAAATTAATGTTTCGTCTCGTTATTTCAGTTAAAACATCTAGCTACTGCCGAGAAAATCCGATGTGTCACAGTTGATTGTGCTTTGATAGCAATCCGATTAGGTTCTCGGTTCGAATCCCTGTCCAACACAAAGCTTTGCCTCACGGCATTTCAAGTAAGTTACTTCTGAAAAGCAGTATTTAACATCTCTCGTAGTTCGTCAACATGGACAATAGATGCTGGGTAGGATTTCGCGTCCGTTAAAAATGTTTACGTTATGTAATTTAAAGTTGATATTTGCTAACTGATACTGTCTAAAATCGAGGTATATCACTCTCTGTATGCCTAGTCAGGAATGACAGTTACCGTCAGTGACGAAATCTTAGTCTGCATGACCTGGGTTTGAATCCATATGCAGAACGAGGCGGTTCGTCGTGTCATTTGAAGGTCATACATATTCTCGACTAGCTGCTAGTGAACAACGCAAATTTTTAAAGTCCATTTGTGTTAAATAACAAGTACGATATGCTGTTTTGAAGAGGAAATCAAGAATACGACGAACTTACTACGTGCATTAACTATCTGACGTATTAATGAGAGTGGTAATATTTCACGTATGTCATTTATTGCAATAAATGTGAGCTTACAAGCCTTAAGTACAGTCTTATCTGTGATAAGATGTTCCCTGATATTTGTAGAATCGTGGTATTGCTTTACATCTTGAGTGATTGCGAAACAGAGCAGAGTTTTCTAGTGGTGACTTGTTGGAACCATTTTCAATAGTCAAACGACTGTACCAAGGAGAGATTAGAGGACCTGCTAGACAGCTGTGTTATGTGTGTTGCATGTGAATCAGGCGAAATGCAATTCAGGTCGTTCGGATACTTTTGAGCATGATTGTACATTCCCATTGTTGTACTGTTAACCATGTCATTGGTGTACATCATAGATTTCTAATTCGTTTGTGTATTTCTGCTTTACGTGCTTTGAATCAATAAAATTATCTTCGACAAATGTAGATAAATAGAAAGCGTGCTGAGATTTCTAAGATGAACTTCAAAATACATTGTGTTTCAAAAAGGTTAATCCGAATTTAAAACACTGTTTCTTCTAAATAAATGAAGGCGGTATGTGAGGTACGTTTTCACCTACGCACAGGTCCACAACGTTATTATGTTCAGTAGGACAATCGATTTATTAAAAAAAGATACTTTTTACAGTTACGTTTATAATCAAATTTTTCATTTACCTGCCACGAATGCCCTCTTTTATCACCACAGAACGCATAACAAACATCCAGACGATAGGTAACTCGTCGCATACTTTTGCTGAGAACCGCTGGCCTAGGTTCACTCACTGCGTTTGCCGTACACCGGCACATATCAGACATAGATGTTGGAAGGGGAGGCACACAGAGTAAGTCTTTTACAAACAACAAAAAACTAATGCACGTCGGGTTTATGAGCAAGCTCCATGGAGAACCATACCGGTAACTACATCGACTGACAACTTAGCCAAGATGCCAACGTACACTTTTAATTTCGATGATGTTCCTGAAGAAAAAAAGGTTGTCTCGAGAATCACTATTGATTCATGTAAAAGCACTTATGTGAAACACTGTGGACTTAGTTTTGGCAGACAACAACTTTCGGTAGCTTCGCGAACTATGTTTCGCCAAACTCTACGCTCTGGCTCACCCTCACCTCCCTAGGCCCATGTAACCCCTTTCAACATGCTTTCGCCAATAAATGGCCTTTATCTAAAAGTTACACTACTCATTCCATAACGCCCACCGCCTGCCCATACGCCCATCCTGTACAACTGGTCATTTAACGTCCATCGCACTTCTCTGACCTGGTTCGAGCACCATTAACGTACCTATGACAGTTAGAGCAACATGGTTGAGTACACGTTTGCAGAATACACCAACATTAACATTTGGAAGGGTAATTTAAGATGTAACCATGTTTTAATTTCATTTGTATTTGAATGTTTATCTGGAGGGACATACCACATGCCTACCCCCGTGTTACGTAACATAAACAGAGTTTTGCCACTTATGTGGGCGTGGGTTCGAATCCCACTTCTGACACCACTTGGGCAAAATGGGCGTATGGGCAGGCGGTGGCGTTATGAAATGAATAGGAAAAATTTAGACAAAGGTCATTTATTGGCGAAAGCATATTAAAAGGGGGTCACATGGGCCTAGGGAGGTGAGGGTGAGCCAGAGCGTAGAGTTTGGCGAAACACAGTTCGCGAAGCTACCGAATGTTGTTGTCTGCCAAAACTAAGTCCACAGTGCCGCAGTACCGGAAGAAGTGGGAGATGTTGAATGCTACAGGGCGCGCATCCGACTCGCGGGTGAGCAAGCACAAGAGAGCGGGCCCGGCGACGGGCAGCCGGGTATATTCGACGCACAACGCGGCTTCCTCCGCCCTGATTCGTCAGGTCCGAGCAAACCGTGCGGGCGACATGGAACTTTCCAGAGCGTTGCCTGCTAAGCAACGCCTGGGGCGGCGTTACCTCGTAAGCACATGAGAGGTGCTGAAGATGGTGAAGGTAGCCGTTTCTCGAAGCCGTTGAACTGTTGTGGCAAAAAAGGTATGCGATGGAGTCAGACCTTGTGGATAATGATCTTGATAAAGACAACGAGCAGGTCTTGTATTACCATGAGCTTCAACATTCAGAAAGATAATGGTGTATTCTGCAAACGTGTACTCAACCATGTAGCTCTAAAAGTCATAGACACGTTAATGGGGCTCGAGCCAGGTCAGAGAAGTGCGATAAATGTCAAATGACATCAGTCAATCCGACTTATGCACCCCTCTACCCTGCTGAATACCTACCGCGCAAACACGTTTTAAACGGCTTTAAAACGGAGACTGTACGTTTCCCGAGATGGGTTCCAACTCAACATATTGTTTACTCAGTCCCCTTTACAACACCTTGGAGTCTGTGAGGGGAATTTTAGAGCACGTTGTATACACAGACTTACTGGTAGCCTAAATTAATATCGCAATCCACTGTTTCCATCATTTCTACTGAAAGTACTCAAATCATCATATTTCTATACAGCTACGAGACTGAAACCCAAAAATTCATCTCTGTATAGTAAAAAATCCATCTTCAGTTTTAATTAGGAAAAGGGGTAATGGTTCTAGCCAGTGACGTCAGATTTCTCGCTAATTTTATGCAACAAATAGAAATAAAAACGTTGCAGCTTGCAGATGTCTGTAATACGGAGAATCAATGAAACTGCTTATTTTTGTAGTAAGGAAGTGTAAATATGATAAGCACCAAAAGTAGCACTTTAGCTTCACAAAGAAGTGTATCGATAGAGGCGCCGCTTGGCTCGATTCTACCAGCCAGTCACAGCACAGGACACGTCACATTAAGCAAGCGTGCTTCTGACCGTAAAACAGAACTCAGAGAATGTTTATTTCGATATATATTCAGTATTATTTTTATGATTTTATGAATGAATGCCGTACTAACCTCATAAGATTGCAGCAGACAAAGAAATTTCATCCATTTTTCATGAGTCAATTTCAATTTTGAGTGCAGCTTATTAAAATCATCTTCTTTCAATAACCAATATCATACATAAATCGATGGCCTGGCTGTGGGCAGTTGCCTTGCTGGTTTTATTGCTTCGTCAACCATGTGAAATGCATCTCGTTAAAATGTGGGGAATTCGACACAAGTCCTCTTCTGAATTCGGTATGTCGACGACACATTTATTATTTTTAATGGTTTGGTAGCTGAGGTTCAGGCACTGTTAGACGATGAAATTATAGCTGAAAATAAAGCACCCAACTCCTTGGATTTAGAAGCACAGCCCAATAGGGGTTTTATTCAGTTTAACGTATACCGGAAACTAATCACAAGTGAATCTGTAGTACACGCCTCTTCCTAACACCCATTCCGCTAAAAGCATGCTTTTATCAACACTAAAAGTTCACCATCTTAATGAAATCCTGTTAAGCCCAACATCCATAGAGAAAGCGTTGTCTAATCCCACGTGATTGCTGTTCGTAACGGCTTTGACCCGTGATAGCTGATAATCTATACAGAAAAGGGAGGCCACAAAACGATTACAAGATGCGACGGTATCTACCGGTTACTGGTAGTGTAGCTACTCTTTCTAACTGCATCGCATGCGAGCAAGCCAGTTGCGTCTTTACCTGTGATTACTCATACTTTAGGTACTTGGGCTATGCACGGCGTTGTTTAAAAAGAATAGCTCGATGTAGTCATAGGGGAAGTAGCTAAAAAGTCAGAGATCAAATCAACACTCGCCATTAATGTTATATTGCGGCAGTTCTATAAGAGTTCTTCCATGTTTCCTGGTTGATCTAGTTCTCTTACCAAAACCTAATTCAGTCTGCGAGGGTCTAAATCTATTCTAATTGAGTTATTCTTCTGTCTAACCATCACAATTGGACTGCAGTAATCATTCACACATTGTTGCACAACATCCCATCCTAACATTTGCTTTAATCTGGCCCTCACTGGCTCCCAATCAGCAATAGCAATCACATATAGTTTTGATACGAGAGGCTCGTAGGCCTCATCTTAACTGACTATTCAAAGTCCACCCCCTAACCAAGCTTATATGAGAAAGTATCCTCATATCGACTCAACAAATTGCACAGTTCCTTCTTTTCCGACTTCGAAATATCTTAAACCGCTTCAGTAGTTTCTTTTACTTCGCCATACATAGAATTACAATTGTTCCAAAGGTCAATAATTACTGTCTGAGCAATTCGTTGGTCTCCAGTTAACAGATCTTTAAATTTTACCTTGTTTATCTTGCACTCTAGTTCAAATTTAAGGTTTTTCTAAACACAAATCCAAGAAATTTTTTATTTACACATGAAATCCGTACAGAGTATGGCACCTTTACTAAACCATTCACCATCAAACATCTCATAACAGTAACAATTACACTTAAACTCTAAAGGCATTTAATGTTTTGTGGGTTTACTTAGCTTACCAACGGCAGTTTTAAAATTCACACCGTTCACCGGAAAAATTACAAATTTCATTTTCCTATTTCTGTCGAGATATGGCTGTGATACAGTCGATACTACCGGGATCTAAAAGTGCACTTATTTTTTCGTAAACCACTTCGATTTCTGACAGGTTGATGACTTTTCCCTTATGTAAACAACGCTCCATATAAAAGCAGAATCAGCTGTACAATTATTGATTTTGCCGCATATTCTAAATGGATCACCCATTTTTTATAATAACATACTGTTAGTTAGACTAATGGTCTATCTACAGCAGCTCCTGTTCTTCACCAATAGCTTGCAAATGGGAATGTCATAGTATTCCAGAATGTGGTGGTTATCTTCTCTAGCAGCATCATGCACAAAGATGGTTCTTGTAAGCAGTGTCAACGCACTAGTACGAAAAGTATGTAATGATGGTGATTAATGACAGTAATGTCCTTTAGACTTAAATTTGAATCTGAACAGAGCTAAATCCCTCGATGACACATGCCGATAAGAGACATAGATGTGCTAGCAACATACTATTACTGGCTGATTACTTTTAATGTCTGTCTTGCTGCATAGTCAGCAAAGTCTCAGACAAGTTGAGACTTGCTGACAACTGAGCATTGCGTTCAAGGAATCGTTGCCACAGTCTCTGAGCATGTCAGATGTACTTGCGATTTCCTCATGAAAATTTTAAATAGCACTAGACTTACCTAACAGCCATTCTTCAGTTGTAATAATGTTTTGTTTCGTACAAGATTGAAATTTTAATCAATATATACCGCAGGCATGGAAAAATTTGATATCAATTCAGTTAAGGAGTTTCTTGGTATAAGAGTTTACATTTCTGGCAGCGTATTATACAGGCAATTAACTGACGTTGTGGACGCTACAGGCGAAAAAATTGTATTAAATGCAGACAAAGCTGTTATTTTCATCTTTGATAATATAATATGGTTACGATAGTCTTTAGCAGAATAGCAACTCAAGATGAGAAGCTACAATAGCAATTAGTTTTCTCTCACAGACGAAGAGTAGGACTGTTCCTAAGCTAGTCACGTTATAAAATAAAACACGCTTGTATTGAACCAGCGGTGGATGCAGAACTTTTTGCAGGGAGAAGGGGTACAAGGATTAGTAACGTGATGAACATGTCCAATATGTCCTTATAGGCATTGTAAGTCCAGTTTTAAAATAAGGAAACAGACACACACACACACACACACACACACACACACACACACATATATATATATATATATATATATATATATATATATATCACACAATCGTTTTTACATATGATGCAGTGAAAGTTTCCTCTTGTGTTTCCTACAGAAAATATCCAGCAGTTCCTCAGCGTTCAGAGTCGATAGAATACCTCGATGGGAATGCATCAGTGCCAGTCCATTTAAACGATCTTTTGACATCCTGCTGAGAAGATATGTCTTCAGACGGCGTAAGGTTGATAAAGACCTCACTGCAGGGTTTGTTGTTACAGGAAATGTGTACAACTGACCTAACACTCTAATATTTGGCTGCGCCATTGCTCTTTTATAGCCCTCTATTGGTGACTTTTCCATATTTTCCACTATTTGTTGCCAAACGTGTAACTCTTCTTTCAAATCGAGGGAGGTCGCCTTTGTACGGCTCAGTACTATGCAGAACATGCTCAATATCTTAATCACTGTTTTGCGACAGCAGCTTATATAAATGTCCGATTCTTTGTAGCTAAGTTCTAGGGGGTACTAATGACATTTCATTCAACAAATGATCGAGAAAAGTATGAACGGTGACAGACGATAATATTGTTGTATAAACTATATCTAAAAATTGGGTTTCTTAATCCGTTCAAAGCATAGCCAAACACTGGAACATAATCATAATGCCACCTTTAAGCATTTCCGAAAGTTCTCAGTCGAGCGCTAATAGTGCCTCTTATTGATATATTCAACTAGTTTTTATCTGCGGCTCCGTTTGCGTATCAGTAGTATAGTTATGGTGAGTAATTATCGGTAAAACAGAGCTTGCTACGTGCGCCCACCATCATCCCATCGCACGAGGTCCTTGTATGTGTGCGGTATCACAACGTCGACCCGAATGCGTCGAATTCAATACAGGTTTTTTAATTTATTTGAAAGCTACTAAAATCAGAATTGTAGTGACGACTGTTTGATGAAAGTTTATTCATCCGTTTAAAGATAATTGCAATATAAATTAAAGAGTTTGCCGGCAGCAACACGCTGCCTAATCAGTGTATGGTACATAACTTGATGTCAAGCTACAATATGAAACGCATAGGTCTCTACAAAAAAATTACAGGAGAACGTATGGTAACTTTTGAGGTTCACCTATGTTTTTACGATGAAAAAACGCCTAACAGGTAAAAGGTACTATTGGCCAATAGGATGATTTTGCTGAAATGTCAAGGTGCGTACATCAACAAATGTACTGACTGCAAGAAGCATGCCGATGATGGAAAACTGAAACTTTGCAGTACTGTTTCTTACTAACTAAGAAAATGATCCAGAGCGATCAAATATCTGTCGAAAATTTCTGAATGTGTGAGTTACAACCCTAAATTTAAAAATATTTTGAAAGAAAAAGAATTAACTTTACGTGCATAGGGAGTAAAAACTATGCAATAGTTCATTTATCTACTACACAGTTACGAAATTATAAGCGACGCTATGATTTGTTATACCTTTATCGTAAATTCTGACAGAAAGGAAACAGGAAGGCATAATAGAAGTCACAAATACGTTACGTTAATTCCAAGCTTTCTGTGTTTTTTAAACTCACAATTGCATGCTATCCGTAGGTAAGAATTTTATGACGAGATTCACTCTGTCTCTCTCTCCATCTCTCGTTTCCCCTCCACTGAATCCGCCAATGTCTGGGACATATTTCATTTAAACTTGACTCTTTTTCGGTTGCAGGTGCTGCAGACCGTCCAAAAGTGTAGTGGTGTTACGAGTCAACACCTTACTGGATTTGACACTGAAAATTTATGACAGTTTCAAGAGAATAAAATTTAGAAGTATTCTATTTATTATCACTGCTTTAATCCTTTCAAGTTTTTTAAGGGACCAGAATTCTTCCTTCATGATCATTAACTGGGATTACTGGTCAGTCTGCGCTCCCGAGCGGTACAGAGCAGAAGGCAGAAGGACAATTCACAGTGTAGGCATTTGATTGTTTTCTTCTACCTGAGCCAACACTGGTACAGGCGTTTAATGGAAATGCAGGTGATGAGACTCGGTAGGGAACTCGTTGTGGAGACTCTTGGACAAACGGGGTTTTGAAATAGTTGTTTATTCCAGACAGGACTAACTAATACACTGGAGGCTAGTTCTAGGGTTAGAAAGAGCATGAATAACACTGTTGCAACAGAAGCCAGCACAGAAGTTCCAGGAGTGGATGCTAACCACAGTAGCAAACACTAGCAGCATCTTAAGGCAATTACTTAGTTGCAAAACAAAACATACTGATTGCGGCACTGTTGACTGAGGCACTCCGAGAGAGAGAGAGAACAGACCTACGCGGAGCTGGGCCGAGGCTGGAGTCGACGGACGCGGATTCGGCGCCCAGATAGTCTGACTGAGAACTCTGCCAAAATGTGGAATCTAGGGGTTTTAAAGAGTCGCGTCGGGGCACTGTTTTTCCCACTTAAGAGCCAATCGCGTAGGTCTCTTGCAGGTGCCTCCCAAACACGGTTTAGTTAGGTCCCCTCTACTGCTGCTAAGCCGGGGATGTTAATGCATTTGCACTAAGTCCGTATTTATTATCAACATTGTTCAGCTGAAAGCTAAACGTAACTGCTCTACCAAATAAGGCTTGCAACATTATTGCTATACGTCATTTAGCCCCGCCCCTCGGGCTCCCCGGAGTAGGGACTGCTAGGTCAACAGTTTTTGGCGTTTTCGCTCTCTCTCTAACCCTTGTGAGCCTACTGATGTTGTTGTTCTCAGGGCTGGTATCAAGCTGGTTTGATACGCTACTACGCGCCTGCTGGTTACAACGTTCTACGGTGGCAACCTACCACAGCGTGTAGACAACATATGAAGTTACATGTTAATTCCTTGAAGAGTAACTAATGCCCTGGGACCGCATCTGGGTACGTCTGCATTTTCACAAGGCTCTCCCCTTACGGTTTACTTCAAGTAACAATATCTCCCCTAGTTTCGTCTGCCCTCAGCATCGTCTCTGCTTCCGCGCCTTGGAACGCCGGTCCTCCTCTCTCACAGATTCAAGATAATACTACAGTAGCATGGAATCAATATATTACACTAGTTAAGGTTCATGAAGGAAGAATCCTGGTCCTTTAAGTGAAGAATGTTGAAGAATGTTTTCACGGAGACTACAATTAAATACTGGGAGATTCAGATGTGACAGAACATTATTATGCGTGTCCTTTGGAAGTCAGATCTGGAAGGTGGAGAGATCTGGAGAGATTGAATAAGAGTCCCTAATAGTTCTTTCCACCAACCTGTCGTCTTCTAAAGCTGTGTCCCCAGCACAGAAGACAGCTCGTCGGTCGTGGAATCTTCTTCGGCAGAGGCTGCTATGCTGTCAGCTTGAACACGTGATTGTGCTTTTTATCGGATGCCACTTGCCCAGGTTAGTCTCCGTATCTACAGAGGACAAGATGTATAGTACTGACAATGATGACACGACACTTTCATTACTGTATCCTCTTTTGTCATATTTTAAATAATCACACACTCTCTCGTACTTTACACCACTTTTGTACCATATGTCACTTCGCGTGTATCAAGCTGCATCAATGCGAGCTTCTAGTAAAATAAAATACTGGCGGCCACAGGCTAGGAATATCACAACATGGCAAATGACTTTACATTGCTGGATTAGACAAAGTTAAAAGTGGTGGTGAATCCAAAGTTCATAAATTAATTTTAAGACCTTTGAATATGTTAAACTGCAAAGATAAGACGAACTACAAATTGTTTGCTGTTCCTTGTCTACTACAAATTTCCTAGTAAGCTGCTGACATCAAGTAGAGATAATTAATTATAAAACGCAGTACTGTAATAATGCTCTGGCAGTTCGTTGAAACTATTTGTGAAACCTGTATGTAACATTTCAGTTAACTGATATGACTGTACATGGTGTAGCTTGTTAAACGATTGTGTACATCTCGGACCAGCTGTTTAAACCATTCGATGTAGCAGTTAAGATGGGATAGGGTTAACATGTTGATGTGCACGTGTGTTTGTGCAGATACAGAACTTATTTTAGATCTGAAATTTTGTGGTGGAGTAAAACTGTGTAAAGATAAGAATAGAAACCAAAATGCTGGTCTTCTGTTGAAAATGTTCCAGCTGTTCTATCATGTAGCAACACAAGATCTTGCCGAGGGCCTCTCTTTAAGTATATGTCTTCTACTTTTGGCTTTATCCGTGTGATCGTAATGTACTGCTAGGAAGTTAAGGTAAGAAAGATGTTTCGTCTTCATCGAAAACGTGCAGACATGTAATACACAAAAGTAAACAGAGGGAACATTAAGGTTGAACCTCTGGCTGACGATGAAATCATTGGAGATGGACCACAAGCTTGAAACAGAAAGGAAACTGAACTGCCCTTTTAAAAGGACCACCTCGGCAACTAACTTGAGCTACATAAGAAAATCGTAGAAAGCCTAAATGTGGATATACCGGCGGTGATGTGAACTAGCACTTTTTCGAAGTCTTATAACTAGTTTGCGGTCTTCGCAGCCGCCTTTCCTTCTGTGGTAAGACGGTGACAGGTAGTTGGTTTAGAATGAATAGTGGAATAAATATTAAAACATACATCACTTCAAACACAGATAACGAAATGCCTAACTACGCAAAAAGAAGCATTCCATACTAGACTGCACTTGATGTATTCAAAATCTACAAGAATAAATATTGGCAATCCTGATATCTGGTGTACATGTACACTCACTGGTTATTCCAGTATGACTAACTGACTAGCAAATTTTCGAAGATGGTAATTCCACAGGATTTTACGTATACTGTTAGGCTAAGCATGGGAACACAGCAATAAAAGTTTGCTCAGAGTTGCTGAAGATATGAACACCGAAAATAGTTTTGAGCCCAAAAAAGATACTACGCTAATACTATGTGTGTAACATCGGCACTAGCGTTCATTATGGCGTCAGCTTGTCAAGGAACATAATTTTTAAAGGTGTTCTGTTTCCACCGGTAGCTGCTCATCGCTGATTAGATGCCACAGAGGCACTAGATAGTAGTGGTGTTGACTGCTACGTTTGACCCTGTGTCCCGAATAATCCTAGACGTATTCCATGAAACCAGAATCATAACCATGCAGCCCTGTGACCGCGGCCGTCATCTTGGAAGGCATAAATGTGCACAGAAAAAAGGCACGTTGAAATGAATGTAAGGGTCAATTTTTACGGTTACTTGGCGAGTGCGCTCAAACCATGGTACTAAAACCACCATCATAATAACACTGACACACCTCCATCGTTAGCTACAGTCTCCCCACATTGCGGTTTGAGCTCCTCATCAGGTCGTCGGTGCACCCAAAACCTTGCATCATTTGAAAAGAGGAAATACCGCGACCTGTTGGACTAACCCACACGCTTCGACTTAGGTACCATCTGTTTTTTCGTTACTTTTCCCGCTGAAGGCATTTAGATTTATGTGCATTTTCCTTCTTAATGTTTTCTCGTAAACTGGTTGTCGTTCATTAACTGTCTACAGCAGTTCCTGTCGGACTAGAAACGGACTGACGTGTCAAATGGTTCAAATGGCTCTGAGCACTATGTGACTTAACTTCTAAGGTCATCAGTCGCCAAGAAATTAGAACTAATTAAACCTAACTAACCTAAGGACATCACACACATGCATGCCTGAGGCAGGATTCGAACCTGCGACCGTAGCGGTCGCTCGGTTCCAGACAGTAGCGCCTAGAACCGCACGGCCAACCCGGCCGGCGATTGACGTGTCACCCTTCTCCCGACTCTGTTGGTTTGGAGTTGGTAGGCAGTGAACGGCATAAAGACCAAGAATGCTCGAAATGGACACAGGGTATAAGACAGTGTTGTTGTCTTTCTTATCTTGTAGTAATAAGGGCGTTGGCCGAAAAAAAGCGAAGACGGCCATTAGCAGCGTTATCGCATTTGGAAACCGTGTCCACTCTGAATTCGTACATTCTTTACAAATCGACCTCTGTTAATAGTGTTACAAGACATGAGTTTCTGAAGCAAGCAGCGAAGGACGCAGATGGGGACCATACCGACAAAACCGCTTGCTATTGGCTGGAGCGCCTCGCGTCTCGGTGAGGCATCGCAGAGCAGAGTAAGAGGAGGAGAAGATCAGTGTTTAATATCTCGTCGACAACGAGGTCATTAGAGACGGACCACAAGCTTAGATTAAGGAAGAATGGGGATGAAAATCGGCGCACACATTGAAAGGAACATTTGCCTGAAGCGATTTAGAGAAATCACAGAAACCTAAATCTGGTTGGCACGATCCGTGTTTGAACCGTTGTCCTTCCCAATTGGAGTCCAGCGTGCGCACCACTGCGGCACCTATCTCGATGTAGCGCAGCGCAGCAGTGCCATCATTAAGGCAAACGCGCTGTACAGTAGAAGCCGTGGCGTTGTGATCGATCAGTTTACTTTCGGTTTGGGTCAATATACAGTTGTACAGATCAAATCAAGTGGCATGACAGACGTACTACACATTAGAACTAATTAATTTGTTATTAACATGAAAAATAACTCACTCGTTGGGTTAAGAAGCAGATGTTAATGTAACTTGTTCCGTGCCTACGTTGCCATTACCAGATGACTGTGCAATCCATAGCTGGTTCCTCCTTCCGGCACGTTATGTTTTGTACATTCATTTATCTTTTGGACAGTGGAAGAACACGCTAGAAGCCGGTAAATACAGCCCCACAGCCTGGAGTATTCTGTTGCTGCTATGACGGAGGAGATCGTTAAGCTACAAGCAGCACTTGAACAGAAGACTTAGGAAGTAAAATATTACAAGAACCAGGTGAAGGTACTACTTGACGAGTGGTGCTCAACAAGATACAGTTATAGAAGTAATATGGGCGTGGCATAGTACTCCCTAGTCAAGAGACTAGATGCTTCCAACAGATTTTTGGATTAGCTACTCTCGTATGATACATGGCGGTACTTCATCGATGAGAAACTACTAAGCTTGTGACGTAGTAATTTCGCTATGTGGGAATGGAACTGAGTGTGTTTTTTTACAAGATACTAACGGCCGTTGTACCAGATGATCTACGAGTACGTTGTAAATATTGACGAGACAAATGTTGTTGCATTTTAAGACTTTGCGTAGCGTCCAAGCCTATTTAAATTGTGAGGTACAAAATATTAGTGCGTTTTCAGGATGACTGCGAGTCAATTAATTACGTAATGATGAGCAGCCGTAATGATGTAGCAGACACACTTGATTTTCTCTGTGTCTGCGTTCACAGTTTAACAACTGAGTTCAAACAACAAATGTGTTGTAACTGTTAGTATTTGTGCACTTCGTGATAAAAGTAAAGGTGAGACCAAAAGGGAAGGCAGAGATGTACTGCAATTTTAAGTAAGACTTAATGTTATAATTTTCTGGTTTGAAACATTATAACATGTTTCATTTTGGAATGTTTTACAAAGAGTCTGGGCCACTATTACAGATACTTTTACTGGGTATTAGCCCAAATACCTTTAAAGACCCAAATCTTCGGACATTTTTCTTAAGCATTCAGGAAACTCAACAGGTGTCTAGGAATACCATTAAAGATGCAAACCTTTAGACAATTTTTTTAACACTTCAGGAAAGTCAGCAAGTGTCTAGGAATATATGAAATGGCATTGTAAATGTACAAACAAAACTATATGGGTATATAGGTTATTTCTCTTCAGGGTGTTGTACGTGTCATCTCCTTTCCCACATTTCGTCACTTCCCTCCGATTTACTCTTCCTTTTACTATGCTATGAACACTAACGGCGAGTGTGTGTAGTGTCTTTACGAATGAAGAGCACACTGTATCTTTCATTACACAGCTGATATTAGGACGAAATATTAAGGCCTATTATTGGTTGGTTGGTTGGTTTGGGGAAGGAGACCAGACAGCGTGGTCATCGGTCTCATCGGATTAGGGAAGGATTGGTAAGGAAGTCGGCCGTGCCCTTTCAGAGGAACCATCCCGGCATTTGCCTGGAGTGATTTAGGGAAATCACGGAAAACCTAAATCAGGATGGCCGGACGCGGGATTGAACCGTCGTCCTCCCGAATGCGAGTCCAGTGTCTAACCACTGCGCCACCCCGCTCGGTAAGGCCTATTATTGTTCCATTGCCAAGTTTCTCTTCTCAGCCGATATAACAGGTTGGAAGTACGTAAGTATAGAGAAATACCAAGATCTGTTGCGTAAGAGCATTGAAATAATTCAATGCTGTCAAGTGAAAATTTGTACTTAATTGGGACTGGAACCCAGATTTCCTACTTGCAACGAGCTGTCACATATCCATTTCAGTTATGTGAGCACGTTTCAAAGGCAGCCTAAATTCTTAACTTGTCACAGACAACTTTGTAGTGCCCCCTATCCACCATGCTCAAGCTAGCAGCATGAGTCCCACAAGAGGTCACACCTACGGTGCATCTAGATTGAGGATTTATCATGAAATGCCATCAAGGCATGTAGATAGTAGTAACACAATGTCTGGGGACAAATGAACACTTGTCCTAGGGCACGGATCCTCCACTTTATGCAAGTGTCAGCCCTAGGCGCTTTGTCCATCTGAGGACGCTTCATGGCCTGTCCATATTCTTAACTTGTGACACACTATTTCTGTAGCACCTCCTTGTCTACCATCCTCATTGCTCACATCATTCAACTTCATTCCCACAAGAGATCAGAGCTGTCGTGCATCAACACAAGATACCATGAAATGCGGCAAAGGTGTGTAGGTGTTAAATGTGGTCTTTGTTCTTTCGGATATGTGTTTTAAGAACAGACGCCACACATGTAACAGTATTATCTCGTGCTACTGACAACGTTATTTCTGTTTCATCATCTATATAAATAGCGGTGGAATCATGAATGTGTGGTGTCTATTCTGCCAGACATGTCCAAAAGAATAGAAATCACACATATTATAGGTCTGAAGTAGTGTGCACCTTTCTGTGGTGAACTTATGTTTCTTTACAATTTTAGTTATCTGCTATCTGACAAGTATTCTGTATAGATAATATGGAGGTCGAAAGCTGTATTCAAAATGGAGTGCTATGCCAAAAAAAAAAAAAAAAAAAAAACAATACACTACTGGCCATTAAAATTGCTACACCACGAAGATGATGTGCTAACCGAAAGAAAGAAGATGATGCGATATTGAAATGATTGGCTTTTCAGAGCATTCACACAAGGTTGGCGCCAGTGGCGACACCTACAACGTGCTGACATGAGGAAAGCTTCCAACCGATTTCACATACACCAACAGCAGTTGACCGGCGTTGCCTGGTGAAACGTTGTTGTGATGCCTCGTGTAAGGAGGAGAAATGAGTACCATCACGTTTCCGACTTTGCTAAAGATCGGATGGTAGCTTAGCGCGATTGCGGTTTATCGTATCGCGACATTGCTGTTCGCATTGGTCGAGATCCGATGTTTGTTAGGAGAATAAGGAATCGGTGGGTTCAGGAGGAAAATACGGAACGCCGTGCTGGATCCCAACGGCCTCGTATCACTATCAGTCGAGATGAGAGGCATCTTATCCGTATGGCTGTAACGGATCGTGCAGCCACGTCTCGATCCCTGAGTCAACAGATGGGGACGTTTGCAAGACAACAACCATCTGCACGAACAGTCTGATGACGTTTGCAGCTACATCTCAGTGGCCATGGCTGCGGTTACCCTTGACGCTGCATCACGGACAGGACCGCCTGCGATGGTGTACTCAACGACGAACGTGGGTGCACGAATGGCAAAACGTTATTTTTTCGGATGAGTCCAGGTTCTGTTTACAGCATCGTGATGGTCGCATCCGTGTTTGGCGACATCGCGGTGAACGCACATGGGAAGCGTGTATTCGTCATCGCCATACTGGAGTATCATCCGGTGTGGTGGTATGGGGTGCCATTGCTTACTCGTTTCGGTCACCTCTTGTTTGCACTGACGGCACTTTGAACAGTGGACGTTACATTTCAGATGTGTTACGACCCGTGGCTCTACCCTTCATTCGATCCCTGCGAAATCCTACATTTCAACAGGATATTGCACGACCGCATGTTGCAGGTCCTGTACGGGCCTTTCTGGATACAGAAAATGTTCGACTGCTGCCCTGGACAGCACATTCTCCAGATCTCTCACCAATTGAAAAATCTGGTTAATGGTGGCGGTGCAACTAGCTCGTCGCAATACGCCGGTAACTACTCTTGATGCATGGGCAGCTGTACCTGGAAACGCCGTCCAAACTCTGTTTGACTCAGTGGCCAAGCGTATCAGGGCCGTTATTACGGCCAAAGGCGGTTGTTGTGGGTACTGATTTCTCAGGATCTATGCACCCAAATTGCGTAAAAATGTAATCACATGTCAGTTCTAGTATAATATATTTGTCCAATGAATACCCGTTTATCATCTGCATTACTTATTGGTGTAGCAATTTTAATTGCCAGTAGTGTATTAAGATGAGTAAAATTTTACAGGAATGACGCGACAAACACAGCAAAAGTTGCAATTACTGTACATAAAGGACAGAAAGTGAGGGATAAGCTGGTGGAAGTGGTCACTATGGACATGAAAGCAGTGACGAGGCTCAACCAAGTGGTGGGCACGTACAGTAGGTGGACCATGGGGAGTCCAGAGGACAGCTGCCATGACAGCGGCAGCAGCTCGCTGTGGGTGGCGTCGCCCACACGCCGCCCTTCCAGCAGCAGCTGCGAGCGTAGCCTCTGTGTTCGGTGAGCCTCCGTCTCTGCCCAGTGAGCAGAAAATCTCACTACAGCTGGTGCGATTAAATTTTTAGTTGTCCTCACAAGGGAGTACCTGTGATGATGTAATATCCACGCCTATTTTTTATTCAAAATAATATTCACAACACATTGTATGTGGAATGTGACTGAACTGTAATCGTATTCTCGTGATACTGGTAAAAGGGACTTCATCGTTGATAAAATAATAGTTGTGGTCAACGACATAGTTTAATATTTTGTAAAAAATTATATCTCAGACAATACCCACATAAAAAGATAATAAAAATCTCAATCTTTTGTTATCTATGATTATTCTAGAAAAATCCTTGTTCGAATTGTTCTACTGATAGGATGTGATTGGTGTCTCGTAACACAAAGGTCTGTAGAAAACTGTGCTAATGTTATGTTACTAGCTGGTATTTGAAAATATAGCTTATGTGTTATTGAAATGGACCTTCTTTATTTGGAGTTTTATTTCATTGTAATTCTCGTCCTATATAAATGTTAAGTTTTCTGCTCAGCTACCAAAGAGCGCAGCCATTAGCGCTATTGATCTACAGCGCACTTTAATGGTAAATAATGAATATTATTGTAGCATGAAAGATTGAGAAATATTTTCGCAAGTTAATACATATAGTGAAGGTAAGAAAAGATTTAATATATATTATTTATTACGAGTAAAAGTATAACTTGAAGCAGAATATATAATAGATTGTCTTATGTTAGCCTCCATCTTAGTGAAATATTGCAGCGGTAGTTTTAAATTGATTTTCTATGCAGATTTAAATGTTGTAGGCTATAATTGCTGTAATAGTTGTGTACTAGTGGCCGAGGACCCACTCTAAGCTAATAAATTCCAGTTAGACTGGGAGCATATCGAACGTCTATAGATGCAAACAGCACTTACGTGGCATACATTCTTACCTGCTGATGTATGAAACTCGGTAATTTCGTAACCACCTTTATGAAATATTTCGACAGCAAATACATTAGTATTGTGTACGTGTGGTATTGTGTGACAAAACTGTTCGTTTTGCTTAAAGAAAAGTGTTGCCACCTCGAGATAATAGTAGAGCTAATTTTGATAAAGGATATGCAACTAACAAAGAGTCTTTTAAACAACAGCACGGAGACTACCAAAAATCATTACTCTTGTTTTGTTCAGATTACGTAACATACATTTAGCTTATTTGTTGATTAGAAATGATTACTTTTGTAATCGAACTTAGTGACATTTACACTGCCTGACAGACAACATTGCTACACGTTCCCAGGTGGAGATTTATTTAACAAAATACCGTTCATTAGCCAGGAAAAGCAGTAAAATCTCATGTTAAATTAATAATAAGCAACGAGTTTTATTGTAATCGAGCTGAAATTGTAAAACACAACACAAGCAATTACACCACATGTCACAATGATTACTGCTAGAACCAGTTAATTTTATATAATGAAGTGAATCTCTATTACAGTTGCGAAGGTCATTTCTCTGAACAAAAAGACGAGAAACTTTTCTTGTAGAGAGGTTGCCACTACTTACAGTTCACAGAGTGTTGCTCTGTTCATTTAAGTGCTTGCGCATTGATTGCAAAGGTCACTTCTACTGTTCGAGAAATTTCTTGGCCACAAGATGTGTTTCACTGATGACGCACAATTTTCTATTCACACTTTACTCTTCCTCTCAAATACACATTCAGAAGAGAGACCCTGCAACTAAACACAGCACGTCCGCATGTCTCAAATGCGTTAGTATGGTTGCCGCTACACTGTCATGACAAATATTCCTTCTAAATCTATATAAGAGTGTTACTGAACATCGTACAAATATGACACAGTAAAGAAAGTAGTTTTAACTTAACCAATGTTTCTCCCAGTGTCCCCAGTAGCCCATGACGGTTTGTAAAAATCCTGACACCTGACGCAGTTTTTTATAGTGTTCTCCACCACACAATATACCAGAAACCACAGCAATCATGGCCATGTGTGAGTAAGTCTATGCACCTGCAAGAAACGTAACGTTTAGCGTTGGGAAAGTATGTATCAAACGAGAGCGGAAGTACAGCAAAATTCAGGAATCAGGTGTGACGTGCTGGCGAAGACCAGTATCACAGAGTCTCATATCGATCTCTTCAGCCACGTGATCCTCACATGAACCATGAATCGAATCATAGTAAGTAACTTGAATGTTACTTTGAATGGTTTGCCGACCAAAATTAATTGCTGCTCATTGCTGGAAATAGAACGTCCAACTCATTTGCCGTGGCCATCTGCAAAAGGAAATAAACAGTGCAAGCCATATCAGACATTTAAATGATTGTCCCTCTTCGCATCCATAGCTAACAGATATAAGCTGTGTCATCCATCAACATATCAACTTCAGTTCAACTCTCATTACAGCACCATGAATCACTTGAATGATGTGTTAAGAGTGAATGACTACTTACTACATACTGAGGGCAAAATGCGTAATGTAGGCATGAGTAAATGTACGTGGCACTTCTAGTTGAGGAGGCGCATTTATTGTGCATGTTTTGCTAATTATCTCCATTAGGCGCTACTGGTTGTAACTACTAAATGATCCGGTAGTATGAGATGTGAACTTAGATTTTATGCATTAAGCTATGCATATATTTCTGTTTGCGCTGTAAAAAATATAATATGATGGTGAGTTTTGTAAATTTAATTTTTTATGAGCAAAAAATTTGTAATTACATGCGTCATGAGAGGCAGAGAAATTTTAAAAAGTCAAGTTCCAAATAAAGTCGTGGATAGATCGTCCACAGCACAGCGTTGGAAGCCTATTTCAACATTAAAGAGCGTTTAAGACTTCGGATGAAATTTACCGAATAGGAAACATACAGACTTGGTGAAAAGACGTGTTGAAATGCGGAATAATACAATGAAGTTTGAGAGAGAATATAATGATTCAACTAAAGGATGAGTGGTTTAATAGGGTCAGTTTAGAACAAACACCAAGAATACAGTGACAATAGCTCAGATAATGAAACTAATAAGCGCTAATCGAAGCAGATGTTAATCTGGTAGGTCTGTAAAATTACTGTAAATTAGAGAAACAGTGATATAAACTGGAAGTTTTGGTCAGCAGGTCCATATAGTTCAGCTCTGTGATAAAATTTCGTTGAAAATTATAAGAAATTCACTTTGTGCAAAGGAAACCTCAATTATTCCTCCATTGGCATTAAAGTGGAATTTTGCAGTGTACCAAAGAAAAGTTAACTCTTTTTGTTTGACACCATGCCACAAATTGTTCAGTGTTCCTCTGCAAACTAGTAACGTTCGTTGACATAACGTGAAATGCAGGACGATGAACGAGAAAAGGCTGGAAAAGACAGATACTCTTCTCGTTTTTCAGGTGCGTTTGTTTCGATCCGATCAAAATAAAATATAAGTGTGTATGCAGTTAAAGTCCTCAGAACTGATTTTGCAGGGATGTTTTATAACCTGAATAGTGATATGAATTTGATTTCCAACGAAAATAGGAAGAAAAGGAAAACGGTTATCACAAGTATTTTTTGTTAATTGTTTTCGCCACATCTTCTTAACACCTGTTACACAAAGTTTGCTCATTTTATACTTCATTGCTATAAGAAATTTTATGCATTCAGTGCTAGAATATGTGAACTAGGTAAAACAGTCTGCAAAAATGCACCGACAGAAATGGTGATTATGTCGGAAAATAGCTAAATGTTCAATCTGTAAACTGACGTAAATCATTGTAGAAATAAACAGGTCTATATACTTATAAAAAATAGGAGACCTTACTTTTGGGATTACCCTCGTAGTTCTGGCAATACCGGCCATGAACTTCTTCTTCTGTGCGGATGAACACATATTCCCCGAACTCTTACGATGAACTTTCGATTTGAGTAAGTTCAAAATGTCCACCTCCATACCTGACTGCTCAGAGTGGCAGAATGCCATGCGAGGGGTCCGAGTTCGATTCCCGGCTGGGTCACAGAATTTCTCCACTCGTGGACTGGGTGTTGCATTGTCTTCATCATCATTTCATCCTCATTGACAAGCAAGTCGCAGAAGTGGCATCAACAGATAAAACTTGCACCAAACGGCCTCCCTACCCGACAGGAGGCCCTAGCCACAAGGAATTTCATTTCAGTTCAAAATTAGAGCCATTACAGTGAGTAGGCAACGGGCTGACTGCCTCTATTCTGTCTTGCTCTCAGACTGTCTGACCTACAGTCTATTTGCCTCTCCTGACTCTTCCTTAACTCACAGACATCCCGAATTTTTCGTCTTCTCAGCGTGATGTGATGGTGCATGACTCGAAATGATGCGTTTTTCTTATGTTTTCTAAGTCGCGGCAACTGCCAGTGTCAGCCAAAATCAATCCAACACATTGTTAAGAAGTTTTCTCACATTCCAGATTAGTCACGAAGACAGTCATGCTACGACAGAATCACTTGCTTGTTGCGGCCGTCTCTGCGTGAGGTTTGGGCTTGTGTTTTGTCCAAGAATCCCGTTGTTAGTGATAGGTAAGCGTCTTTCTTTCAGCAAAAGTTTTTCACACAGTGAGGCTCCTCTGCCTCAAGCTTGACGTTCCACGTGGTGCCCTGCGTGACTTCAAGGCACTCTCGTGTCTATGTGTCGTCTCAGTGTCCACAGGCGTCCATGGCTCTAGGGCATATTTCCTAACGTCTGCCAAGATTTTCTTATGCAGTGCTGTTCTTCTCCAGCAAAACGGTTCAAATGGCTCTATGCACTATGGGACTTAACATCCGAGGTCATCAGTCCCCTAGACTTAGAACCACTTAAACCTAGCTAACCTAAGGACATCACACACATCAATGCCCGAGGCAAGATTCGAACCTGCGACCGTAGCAGCAGCGCGGTTCCAGACTGATGCGCCTAGAAGCACTCGGCCACAGAGGCCGGCTTTTCCTCAGCAAGCCAGACGTTTTGTATGCCGTCACTGGGTGAGTTTAGGGGGCTCTTGTGTCTGTTCGTCGTCCTGTTGCCTGAATGGATTTACCCACAGCGGCGTTCTTCTCCTTGACTGCCAGGCTCTAGGCAAGGTGGTCATTTTCAAAACCCGCCGCTGTATGAACTGCTTTATGTCCTCATGTGGGCGTCTCCGCCGGTTGGTGCCGGCAATTTGAATCTCTCCACTACTCTTCATATCCCGACGCTGTTCAACGCCAGGCTGCCCCGAGGCGACAGTATTGCAGTATGGACGCCTCGGCTGCTGTTTGTATGACCAGCGCGCGCGCGTGTGTGTGTGTGTGTGTGTGTGCGTGTGTGTGTGTGTCTGTGTGTGTTCAGAGCTTATGGCCCCTCAACGCCGAGGTTATCGGCGTCCTTACACATATATTAACATACACGAATGTGGATAAAACTGTTATCACACAAATAGGATGGAATCTATAAAAATATTCTCATACCCTCTGTCCCACCCCAATCGTCTTGACATGTATTATACAATTACTCTATCTTATTGGCCTTAATACGATGGAGGCGAGTGAAAGGTAGAGTTTGTGGAAATAGAATAGAAATAAAACCACAAAAGAGCTAAAAGAAAAGTACATGAAAATGTTAACTGGCGGCCCACTTTCAAAAAACATTGTAACACAATAAGAACATCTCCCTAAAATTTATGGGAGCACATTGGACACATTACAACATCTTTCATTTCTAACCACATTTGTTTCGCTGTAACTTAAAATATAGGGCAGATCTGCCAGCAAATCTATTCTGAATTCTGGTCCGAATACAGAACACAGTCTAGTAAAATGGGGTGCACAGTTATCTGTAGTCCACAAGCTCGACACATTGTAAGATCCTCTAACCGGAGCAAGCAGCCATGCGTCAGAGCACAGTTGCCTATCTATAGACGAGTAAGCAGGACCTCATCTTGTCTTCATGGCCGAAAGAAGTTACGCCACGACCACATACTGGGAAATAATAGAGGCAGCTTATTAGCAGTCACTCCCAACAACTCGTCTCCCCATTGACGAATGACGAATGACCTCAACAGCGAGATGATGGCATGCAAGGGGACAGCACACTGAAATAACTGAGGATCGCTACATGTCTCCTAACCTGCTGCATCCGCCCTTTCTTCCACTACAATAGCCACGTGTCCTTATACCCAGGAGAGAGATACCTCCTTCCCCAGCCGTTGTTGATGAAATAGGTGGTTCAGGATTATCTGGACTACTTTAATTGTTGGACACAAGCGTTGTACAGAGCGAAGGGCACTAAGAGAGTCGGAATCAACGAGGAATTTACCGCTCGAAGCACCCACCTGTTACAGTACCTTTAACATCGTATAAAATTACGCGTCGAAGGCAGTGTCTCGAGCCAGTCAGACGTTGAGAACAACAGAACAACCAACGGAGTCCTCCTGTTCTGACCCAACCATAAATATAGCTTTACAATATTGGTGCTCAGTTAAAATGGCAGAAAATAAAATATTGAAAACATATACAGGATTGCATTCTCTCCTCTACTGCACTAAATCTAAATCTGTCCTGAGCCTTTCCAGTAACCACAGTGGATGGCGGTTAAAACCCTTGATTTGCGGTGTATGCCTTCATATGATCCGGAGTTTCATGCTACTGAAGGTAAGAACAAAACAAGCAGATTTTACGACATTGCCATCCACCCGTTTCAATATATTTTGAACTTTAATGATACGTTCTTGAGCCCATTCATCTTTCAATTCCTCCTTGGGAATGTCGACCACATATCTGCGTCACACAAGACCTTTGCTGTAATTCCAGTAGTGGAGTTCCGTTAGTGTGGCATATTATCAAGGCTCCAACCAGCCTGATGGCCCCAATAACACTCCACTAGCCAAACCGCTGCCTTCAAGCTATGGTCGGTCAAACAGAGTGCTCACACATCCACGGTAAACCCAGACCCATAACTGCCCACTCCACTCCCAGCAAGTAGTTCGCAACAAGTGATGAACCTTTGGAAAGCTAAATGCCTCAGGGAATATGCTGTCAACACGGATCTCCACGACAATTTCCGCTACACCTAAGGTGTTGCGTCATGTAGAGATGTTGTCGACATTTCTAAAGAAGGACTGAAAAATGAGTGGGCTCAAGAAGGTATAGTACAGTGCATCAGGTACTACCAGACTCTTTTATCCTCACCTTCACTAGCGCAAAACTTCAAAAGTATATCAAGGCAGGTTTCTTACGCCTAAGAGTCTGTCCTTAAATCTTTGGGCACGCTACTGTCAGTTGTAAAGGAGAATCCACTTGCGGCAAATGTGATAAAGCCACTCACAAAGGAGGTGGTTGTTCATCTCCTCCGAAAAATGTTATTTGTTCTTCGGATCACCGTGTATGGAATAGGGGCTGCGGAATATAAGATACTGGGACTGGAAGCAATGAGGCGTATTCCATATGGAGAGGCTAAGAAAACGTGTAAATCCGTACAGCCTTCCACATTCACTACATCTCCCTTTTCAGATATTAAAAAGCGTTTTCTGACAGCCGACGCTTGTACACAAACGAAGGTTGCTAGTGTGAGCACTAATACCTGCGTTTGTAAGTGCACTAGTACAACTGCAGTTATTTCAAAGCCCAGAGCCGCTTGAAAACGTCGGAAAAAGCCGACACTGCCGAGCTCCCAGAACGTCCAGAGGCAGGCTCTGGTAAACAGTCCAGCACTGCCTCAACTGCCTTCCCTGGCCAAGAAAGCATATGGTAAGCTTCCACTGCAGGTGTAAATATGTGGTAAATTGTTAGGGTTCAGGATGCATGTTAGGAAACTGAAACTTCTAGTAAAAGAACGTCCCCGGTGCTTCTGCTTACAAAAACGTGTGTTAAAGCACCTGACACTTCTGGGTTCTGAGACTATTCCCTCTTACACAAAGATGACCTGACTGGGGAAAGGGCCAAGGGAAGGGCGACTGTGTTTGTCTATAATGCACAACACTCCTCAGCTATCGACTTGGTTAATGACCTACAAGCAGTAACCACTGAAGTTCATGTGGATCAGAAGGTTACCATCTTCTCCCTGTACTTACCACTCAGGAAGCGAGACATTATGAGAGCCTCTTAGAGATCTTTTAACACCTATGCCCCACCCATTTCTCCTACTGGAAGATTTCAATGCCCATAGCGTATTATGGGGCTCCCGCTTCTCTTGCCCCAGAGCTTGAGGATTATAGAGCATCATGAAGTATCAGGAGTTCGGCATCTTAAATACTCGTGACTCAACTCATTTTAACGCTGCTAGTGGATCATCCCTAGCCATCAACCACCTTTTCCGCTACCCAGACCTCGAAGATTCGGCTCAGAGGGAGTTCTTGGTTACTTCCATTCCAGAGACCACCTCCCACTAACGATTCATCCACGCAAAGGCGCTGCCAGGATGGAAGACCAGCAGAGATCACTAAATGGTGTTCAGTCTGTTGGCTGTGTTTTAGCTTAAAGCAGCGTCCAGGAATGGGTGCAACATGTCACAGAAGTCACTCACATTGCCACTCAGCAATCCGAATCAGGCACACTGTTCTGCAACTGTTTAAGTGGGGCAACGGCGGAAAATCTCGTAGCTGACTCTGCTACAGCGCAGTGCAGTTTCACTACACAGCTGGAAAGGATCTTAAATTGGGGACATGTCAATATCTGCGGCATAAAGTCTTTGTGAACTTCATTCCATGTATTCAGTTGGACAGTAACTATGCCTTGCAAACAATCTCATGAACAGTATATGCTGATTTTAGAATTTGAGAAAGAACTTGTATTTGGGCTCAAAGAAGCTGGTTGGAGTAACTGGTGAATCGCTTGACAATCGAATAAGAGCGATGCCACTATTAAGCGATGTTGGCAGCAATGGGTGAACCATGGCCGAACACAGCATTAAGAAGAAGGAAGGGGTAGCCCTAGCAAGATGACAGAATATCAGGACCAAGCAATCGTGAGAAACATAAATTCATTATTAACATGTATCTGATGTGGAACTGATGCCTCAATGACCACAAAGACCATTAATAGGTGGCTCACAAGAAAGGGGACTGAGCTAACAGCGCCCCTTGCGCCGACTCCCATTGACCTCTGTGCACCAACAGCCCCTTTTTCAATGATGTTGGGCACATTCGGTCTGGAATCGACTGGAGTGGAATTGTCGTCAGTGATGAGTCCTGTTTCGAACTGAGCCCCAATGACAAGCGAAGACCTGTCTGGAGATGCCCTCAGCAACAGTGGCATACCAACGTGACTGTCGCCCGCCATATGACCTGACACGTGGATGAGATGATTGAGGTGCCATTCCTTTTCAAAGCACGTCCACAGCACCTGCAGAACACAGCAGCATATCGACGATATTCTATACTTGTTGCCCCTCGTGGTAAGCCATCCTGGGCTTACATTTCAGCAAAGTTATGTACCCCTGCACAAGGCATGCTTGCCAAACCCTACCTAGTCAGTTAGGTCGCTGGGTGTATCCATAACGGCGTTTGGAACATTATGGGCAGGGCCCTGCAACCTGCTCGAGATTTTTACGATCTAACGCACCAGTTGGACAGGATTAAGCATGATATCCCTCTGGAGTACATCCAATAACTCTGTCAAGCAGTACGTAGCCCAATAACTGGTTGTGTAAGGGCCAGGGCCAACCGACAAGTTTGTGAGTTGCTCAATTTGTGAAGCTCTCTCTCTGGAATAAATCACCATTATAATCTGTACATACCGATCGTGTCTTCCGATATCCGTACATGTTGGATAATACCTTAGACGTATGTGGTTTTATTTTGCCTCAGACTGCAGTTTTGAGCAAGAGAATGCTGTCCCCTACGGATGTGTTTTAAATGATATCCTCTCTGCCTTAACCATCAACAGCATTACATCTCCAGTAAGGAATTCTGTACAATGCTTTTTATGCGTGAACAATTTTGCAAGTATCTGTTCCTGCTTCAACAATGTATGAGCAATTCCTCACTTGCAACTTACAGTTAAGAGATTGGAGGACTGGGCTGCAAAAACTGGTTTTATATTTCCTGTGAATAAATGCATCTGTGCTCAGTTTAATCGTGGTTTTCCTGACTTGCATATGGAGGATTCCACTCTGTCCTTTACGGAGCGTGTGAAGTTTCTGGACATCATTTTTATTTCAGACTGTGGTGATTATCGTACCTGAAGGCGAGTGCCCAGAATATACTGAAAAGCCACAGGTCTTGGAGAGCAGACACGGCGCGTCTGCTCCCGTTTTATAGAGCTTTTGTGAGTTGGCGGGTGGGCCATGGGTGCATGGTATATGGTTCAGCGAGACCTTCTTAACTGAAGATCCTTGATACTAACCAACGCGTAGGGGTCAGGCTGGCCACGGAAACTTGCAGGACCAGCCCTATATCCAGCATCTGTGCAGGGGCTGCGAAAGTGCCGCTTTCCATTTGGCGACAACTGCTCATGGTACACGAAGCATATAACTTCGTCAACGCTTCCAGTTCACCAGCGTATCATACCGTTGCTCCTCTAGTCGTCATCGAACAACCAGGCCATTTCGAATCCGTATGATGCGCGAACTGTTGTTACATGGTGTGTGGTACGATCAGGCTCAAATTCTGGGTTTTAACCACCCTGCATACTGCAGAGTCGAAGTGATTTTAGATTTAGAGCATTACAGGAAAGATTTCAGTCCAGCTTATATTTTTAACGTGATGTATGCGACATTTTAAATGAGCACCTTAAACTATTTAGCTGCGTAAATAGGGGGTTTCCGTTGACTGCTTTTCTAATAATCATAGAGGACTGGAGTGCTGTGGTAGGAGAAGCAGCAGAAGAAACGCTTATGGAAGTATTTTTATGCGCCCAGTAGTAAGAATGGGAGGGAAGAAAGACGAATTGAGTTCTGCAATAAATTTCATGAACTAAAAGTGAATGCACAATTTAAAAATCGCGGGAGGGGGAGGTACACGTGGAAAACGCCAGCAGACACAGAAAGGACGTCATCTGGATTACATCATCATGAGGCACAGATTCCGAAATTAAATACTGCTAACTTAACAATAATTTATGCCTTATGGTTCTGAAGTACAATATCTTTGTGCTGTATTTGGTACATGCCAAATCTGCGTGAACGGGTTGATGTGGAAGAGATATTAAGTACCATGGATTATGTACTGCTGCCATAGTTTGTGTCTTATTCTTACAGAATTTCCTAAGAGAGCACAGTAATAGTTCTGTCATTAGAAATTTAATTATGACTGGGATGCAATTTCTTACTCAATGATATGAGAGACATGAGACACAAATTAAAACGTACCGGTTTCTCAGCGCTGCACCCTTTTTTTTTTAACCTTGAATTATTAATTAAACTTACCACAAAGTGTTAACCTAATGGTGAATTCTTATAGCTCTGGTGGTTAACTGGCACGCCTAGGCATTATAAGGAACAACTTCTTATTTGCTTGTCTCACCATGTGTGATCGCTGGAATTGACAGTGTCAAAACTGATGGTACTTGCGAAGCAATGCTATTGCCGCAAAGTCGGTAAGTACTTCCTGTTTGCTCTAATTAATTACATCGATAAAAACTTCCCTCGTAACATAATTGAGCTTGGCTCGCGAAATAACACTGGAACGTTATCCAATAGCGTAGCGAGCTGACCACAAAAATTTAATAGTTAAAAACTGACGTATATAATGAATTGTTTAGGAAGTTCGTTGATATATATCGTAGCCAAATATTGCAGTGGTATGATAAAGAATTATTAGATTTTGAATTCTGATAAGGTGTTGGTGATGCAATGTTCCAGAGGGTTTCTAGTTTCAGTTGAACAGAATCAATGAAACCTAAATTACAGGCACCAGATCAGCAAAATAATGCTATAATGGTGGAAAAAGTTTTTTGTTAAACACATACACAAATTCACTCACCTGGTTAGAGAATATTATAGGTTTATTTTTGATGGGACTGAGACATCTGCTGATGTTGTAAATTATATTTTATTGTCACGACTTTGCTTCGGGGGCTATGTTCCATCATCAGGTACTACGTATCAAATAGTTTTTCAAGTCTTCGGTTTGGGACAGGCGGCCCAGTAATCATAGTACATGTAATCCGTATCGCCCTTGCACAGGAGTTTCATGCCGGCGAGTGGTTCTCTGCTGGAAGTGGGTGAACATATAAACGGCGAAGGCAGCCAAATGTTGTCAACGTTCTTTATTCCACCATAAACAAGCAAATCTGCTGCATCCTCGAGAAAACAGACAACACGCAACAGGCATTGATCCGTGAACCCTAATGTCACAATCAGGACTTGGAGCTGTAAGCATCCTCAAAAAAGGCTGTGGTGCGTGCCCTTGGTTCCTTGTACATTACAATCGAAAGCTGTTTCGATGACAGGATGGTGTGACAGCTTCCAAAGTCTAGTGGCTGGATTGAGACATGTCAGTGGCAGCGGAAGACAGCAGTATTGCAGAGGGTGATGAACCGTAGACCATTAGCAGGAGAGTGGTGCTGCATCTGGCGAACTCCAGTAGCACGGGGTTGGGTGGGCTCCACTTCGTACCTCGGGCCATGAGGAAGTGGCAGTAGCCACAGTAGGCTGTCTCAACGAGGCGGCGGTAGAGTGAAGGCGATCTGACGGCCTAGCCATCGCTGGTTCGCAGCGTCACTGCTACCACAATAGCTGCGTCAGGAGAATTTCGTCGACTCCGCAACGGAGACTGACACAAGGTTGGTGTCAACGCATAAACAGCCTGTGCCGATGACTTACTCGTATACAATAAACCGATCGCAACTATCACCTAGTATTTCGTCGAACCTCCATTGCTCTTAATAACTGCGAAAATCCTCTTAGATATTGATTGCGCAAGGGCAGTGATATCGTCTTCCTAGATTGAGGTCAACTCCATTCGAAATATAGTTTACGGCTCAGCTACAGACTGAAACTGTCGCATACTGTGATAAACAAGCAATGCAAGTATCCACCATAAATCTCCATCTGATTTAAATACGGACTTTTCAATGGCCAGCTCAGAAATGGATTTCTTCATCTCGAAACTGCGACTTTGCCTTGGCAGGCTTGTGAATCCCAGCGTTCTCGTGGTGGAATAGGAAATTATCATCGTCAAATTCCTCATACATACGAACCAATTCAGTTTCCAGCATTCATGTATTATCTATCATTGGAGTTCATTTCCTGGGTGCAGCCATGCGCCTTTGCACAAAATGATGCCCAAGTCATAACCCTGCCACCGCCGAAGCTTTTACACATCTGAACGTGTTCTTCTGTAAGTAGATCATGACCGTAATATTGAAAATAATGTTTCCCATCCAAATTAAACTACTTCTCAGCATCGAAAATTACTTTGTTCGATCCTACGGTCCACGACATATGTTCTTCCGAAAACTTGAGTCGATCCTTCTCATGCACATTGTTGAAAAGTGGCTTATAGAGCCATTTCTTGAATGCTACTTTCGTGTCTGGAGCCAGGGTTTTTCTAACATGTCTGGAAGAGACTGGTAACTGAAAATCATTCTCATTTGGGAGGAACGCAAGCCGCTGACTTTTTCTTTTCGCAGAATCAAACGTGTATCTGATACTGACAATTTTCGCGTCCGGTCACTTTTGATGACAAAATTATCAACAACACATATGAAACGCTCTAATTTCATAGCAGTATGGCTGGTTGGGCATCCCTATTTCCTTGTGCGCCTTAATTCATGCTTGTTCGGAACCCGATGGATGCTTTCCACGTGGCCTTTTTCACAATAACATCAGTACGAGCTTAGCAGATACACCTCCAAACTGTAACTGTAGTGAACTGTTGACATTCGGCACTTTGCTCGTCATCCAGTGGACCTGCCATTATACCAACTTCCACCCATTCCTTCCCGAAAGACAGCCTTTCTCCAGTTTTTAAGTACTCGGTCCAATTTTAGAGTAAAGTAAATTAAATTTTCTTTGGCTTTGTTGTAAACTGTTCGGTAAAATGCGTCCAATACCGAGTACATAAATAAAATATTTTTCCACTAAGAACCACATGCCTTTGTACTAATTTCCGCCACCATTTACAGGAAGTTAAGGAGATGGGACCTGGATAATTTGAGAGAACCAGAGGTTGTTGAGAGCATCAGAGTGAGCATTAGGCAATAGATGACTAAGACAGGGGAAAGAGATAGAGTAAATCACGAATGGCTAGCTTCAGGAGACGAAATAGTGAAGGCAGCAGAGGATCAAATAGGTAAAAGACAGGAGTAGGTAGAAATCCTTCGACAATACAAGCGATATTGACTTTATCTGATGAAAAAGGAAAACTTAAAAATGCAGCAAATTAAGCAGGCGAAAGGGAATAAAAACGTTTAAAAATGAAATTGATACAAAATCAAAAACGCTAAGCGGAAGTGTTAAGAGGGCAAATGTAAGGATTTAAAAGCAGATGATACTACGGGAAAGATGGATACCGCCTGCAGAAAAAATAAAGAGGCCTTTGGGGAAAAGAGAACCAGCTGCACGACTATCAAGATCTCAGATGGAAAACCAGTCTTAAGCGATGGAAGGAAAGCTGAAAGGTGGAAGGAGTATACAGAGGGTCTATACAAGGGCGATGTACAAGGACAATATTATGGAAATGGAAGAGGATGTAGATGAAGATGAAATGGGAGATACGATACAGCGTGAAGAATTTGACAGAGCACTGAAACACCTGAGTCGAAACAAGGCCCCGGGAGTAGACAACATTCCATTAGAACTACTGATGGCCTTGGGAGAGCCAGTCCTGACAAAAACCGAGCGAGGTGGCGCAGTGGTTAGACACTGGACTCGCATCCTGGAGAACGACGGTTCAGTCCCGCGTCCGGCCATCCTGATTTAAGTTTTCCGTGATTTCCCTAAATCGCTCCAGGCAAATGCCAGATGGTTCCTTTGAAAGGGCACGGCTGACTTCATACCCCATCCTTCCCTAATCCGATGAGACCGATGACCTAGCTGTCTGGTCTCCTTCCCCAAACAATCCAATCCTGACAAAACTCTACCATCTGGTGAACAAGATGTATGAGACAGGCGAAATACCCCCCGACTTCAAGAAGAATATAATAATTCCAATCCCAAAGAAAGTAGGGGTTGACCGATGTGAAAATTACAGAACTATTGGTTTAATAAGTCACAGCTGCAAAATACTAACACGATTCTTTACAGACGAATGGAAAAACTGGTAGAAACCGACCTCGGGGAAGATCAGTTTGGATTCCGTAGGAATATTTGAACACGTGAGGCAATACTGACCTTACGACTTATCTTAGAAGAAAGATTAAGGAAAGGCGAAACCTACGTTTCTAGCATTTGTAGACTTAAAGAAAGCTTTTGACAATGTTGAATGGAATATTCTGTTTCAAATTCTAACGGTGGGAGGGGTAAAATACACGGAGCTAAAGGCTATTTACAATTTGTACAGAAACCAGACGGCAGTTACAAGAGTTGAGGGGCATGAAAGGGAAGCAGTGGTTGGGAAGGGTGTGAGACAGGGTCGTAGCCTCTCCCCGATGTTATTCAATCTGTATATTGAGCAAGCAGTAAAGGGAACAACAGAAAAATTCGATTAAAATCCAAGGAGAAAAAATTAAAACTTTGAGGTTCGCTGATGACATTGTAATTCTATCAGAGACAGCAAAGGACTTGGAAGAGCAGTTGAACGGAATGGACAGTGTCCTGAAAGGAGGATATAAGATGAACAACAACAAAAGCAAAACGAGGATAATGGAATGTAATCGAATTAAGTCGGGTGATGCTGAGGGAATTAGATTAGGAAATGAGACACTTAAAGTAGTAAAGGAGTTTTGCTATTTGGGGAGCAAAATAAATGATGATGGTCGAAGTAGAGAAGATGTAAAATGTAGACTGGCATTGGCAAGGAAAGCGTTTCTGAAGAAGAGAAATTTGTTAACATCGAGTATAGATTTAAGTGTCAGGAAGTCGTTTCTGAAAGTATTTGTATCGAGTGTAGTCACGTATGGAAGTGAAACATGAACGATAAATAGTTTGGACAAGAAGAGGTTAGAAGCTTTCGAAATGTGGTGCTACAGAAGAATGCTGAAGATTAGATGGGTAGATCACATAACTAATGATGAAGTGTTGAATAGAATTGGGGAGAAGAGGAGTTTGTGGCACAACTTCACTAGAAGAAGGGATCGGTTGGTTGGACATGTTCTGGGGCATCGAGGGATCACAAATTTAACATTGGAGGGCAGCATGGAGCGTAAAAATTGTAGAGTGAGACCAAGAGATGAATACACTAAGCAGATTCAGAAGGATGTAGGTTGCAGTAAGTACTGGGAGATGAAGAAGCTGGCACAGGATAGGGTAACATGGAGAGCTGCATCAAACCAGTCTCAGGACTGAAGACCACAACAACAACAACGAATAGAATTGGAGAGAGACGTAACTTGTGGCTCAACTTGACCAAAGTAAAGGATCAGTGGATAACGCACATTCTGAGGCACAAAGGAATCACCACTTTAGTATTGGAGGGAAATGTGAGAGACAAATCGCACGGGGGGAAGGGGAGAGCAAGAGATAAATAGACGAATGCAGGAAGCAGTTGAGAAAGATGCAGGTTCAGCAGATCCTTATGAGGAACTAGCCCTGAATATTCCATTAATCGGAGACCGTTATGACTTTTTCAATTACTGACAACGTGTTCTGTGAACATGCATTGTGCCTGTAGTGCAGAGGTTTGCACTGTCTTCTGCACGATCATGCTTTTGCTAATTGTTAATTACTGCGTCTTTTAGGTTCAGAGTAGGATATTCCATTGTACTTTTGTCCACTCTCCTGTCCTCTTGGAGCACACTGTTGGCAGAGCGAGAGCCTTCTCCCACAATTGCTGAAGATTTTTGTTCACAATCTAAACAGTTACTGGGATCGCAACTGCACCCAGGACATTTGGAACACTAGTAAAAAACGCTAGCAAGAGACAACGGTGAATCCATGTCTGGTTGCAGCTTGGAAAACCTGGTACTTGTCATGACTAGTGCCAGTGTTTTGTATGTACACCAGGGTTGGGCAAAAGGATAGAAAACAGAAATAGGAACACATATATGTAATTGGAGGTGCATACACTTAAACTCTGTACTTGTAGTGTTGGTTGCAGGAGGTCAAACAATACTCTCAGTTGTAAGCTCCCCACTGCAAGTTTCTGTACGAAATTTAGCACAACTTTACCTCCCACTTTACAAAAGTCTAAGTATTACCAAAACTAAGTCACCACAAAGTGCTATGCAACTTGAACTCATGTGTTAACCTTTCACTGGACAGAATCTAATTTGAACTGAACTGTATTTAGTCTCAGTGCACCTTGTGCGCAACTGAAGTAAAACAATTATCTGGCACTAATCATTTCCATTCACGTCTCGTCTTGACAAAGGCAACAAGAAAACACACAGCGGCTACGCTGGATTTCTATTTTTAAATAAAATTTCCAAACAATATTCTAACAGATGCATACCACATAGTGCAATGTGGTAATGTGTAATGGTAAACGTTCTTTATATAGTGGAATGGGGAGAGTGACTATTCCTGTGAAATGACATTTCAAAACGACGATTATAGAATGAAGCGTTTCTCATTATTTTCACACAGAGCATTGGTCTGAACAACACTATGTTTAACAAAGTGACCAATAATTTGAGAAAGGTACAGTGTTAACAGATAGTTCCTATAACAACTAAACAGCTTAATCAGTTAATATCTTAATGCATGACTCAGGGGAGTGGGGTGATCTTTCTCTCAGCTCTGAGCAAATTACCTATGCGAACTATTACTCCCCAAATTAGATGCGCAATGCTGCAGTCATCTCAAATTTTTCATAATTTATGTTCTTTTCACCTTCCAGTATATAGATTATATTCGTGCTTGTTGCCCTTACACTAAATACTTCTTCACCTGACTGGTACAAT
This sequence comes from Schistocerca serialis cubense, assembly GCF_023864345.2. NCBI lineage: Eukaryota > Metazoa > Arthropoda > Insecta > Orthoptera > Acrididae > Schistocerca > Schistocerca serialis. Next base: position 726,934,817 of record NC_064642.1, read on the forward strand.
CACAAGTCAACACAGCACTACTGAGTACGCCCATCACCCACAACACTTCAACTAAGAATGTATCAGACTGCGCAGAGGCAAAGACTGTGCCACAAAGGTAGTTTAACATTAACATAACTTGCTCTTTCTCTGTTTTGTAGACATCAATAACTTACAAGAATCAAAATTACAGCCCACCTTGCGTATCCTCCACCTTCCCCGATAAGGACTTTAGACAAACGTCATCTCATATAGGAATAAGACGAGGACAAAGTTTTGAACGTTGTGAATAGGACCACTCAAGACATGTTAGAAATACTAATAGAAGAATCGCTTTACATGAATATGAGTTAAAGAACTATAAGTAAAAAATATTTGCAAAATTTCAGATAATGTGAATGAAGTAATCAACAAAAATCACCACAGCTAGGTTATTATGTTTCACGATGTATACGAGAATGTTCTGCACAGGACTATTTTGAATTTTTATGTCACAGTTTGTACTGAAGTGGTATGGTGACCTATGCTGTTTTTGAAGTAAACAGGAAGTACGCTGGAGTGTCTGTATCACACAAGGCCTACATTTCTGAACCATCGTCACTTACGACAGCCGTAGTTTGCACGATGAAAGTAGATAGAAGAGTGTCCTTGTCGCAAACGACCATACTTTCTATAGCTCGTTGAAATAGTGTCTCTGTTGTGGGAAGTTATGTGGAAGCAGTCTCAGTGAGACTAAGCACAGTCCTAAACTGCTAACCCCATACATACACAAAAAGTAAAATTGGTAGTAGTATCTGTTTGAAACAGATTAGATCTATTGAGAACTCCAGAGCCATCTTGTGGTATCGAAGAGTTCCTCATAAAAGTCAGTTGCAGCTTGTATCGGTGAAGTACGCCGGCGTTTGGCCCATAATTAGTAGACATATTTCGTTTGCCCTGGTTAGTGTCAATATTCATGGTGAATGGTCAATCAGTTACAGTTTGTTACATTTACAACATACGGCTACCTATATTAAGACAGGAGTAATAAGATTTTACACAGTTGTACATATGGACATCACCTGTAGTGTAATGGTTACAACAAATTTATATCTCTACATAAAAAGTAAGAAAATAATGGCATCACAGTTTTACAACAATGAATCACAAAAACATCAGAGAAGTAAATCATGCGAAACAGTGTACAGTAATGTGCTTGATGAGAAACATTATTAAATGTATGTAGAATGACATATATAAAATACTAAATCTGTTCATATAAATATATGTGTGTGGACATCAGTAAAATACACGAAAGTGTAGGGAGTAATGTAAAAGGAGAAACGTAAGGATAGCGATCACACCCAAGAAAAACATCAGAGAAGTAAATCATGCGAAACAGTGTACAATAATATGCTTGATAAGAAACATTGTTAAGTGCACGTAGAATGACATACTTAATATACTAAACCTATTCATATAAATATGTGTGTGTGGACATCAGTGAAATACACGAAAGTATAGGGAGTAAGGTAGAAGGAGAAACATAAGGATAGTGATCACACACAAGAAATCAACACATGAGGATAGTGGTCATACACAGAGATAAGGAGAAACATAATGATTAAAAACACGGTTTAGGGAGTACCAAGGTTCACACAAAGAATTTTATGCAGCCAGCCAAACATCAGTCTGTTATTGTACCTAATACAGTGAGTATTTAGCATGGTATCTAGTTATAAATTATTTTTTAGTTTGGTCACCTTTTAATCGTTTTACCCACGATTTCTACAAAATTCCAACAAATACCACTATTTACTTTACCTCTTTGCTTTTTTCTATCATATAGTTCACATAATCTTATAAGTTCATATTATTTAGCTCCATGGCCCTTCCTAACCATATGTCATCTTTGTGCTACCTAACCATCTCTCTTATTTGTCCTACCTAACAATATTTCGTCTGATTTTTACTCTGATTAATCATTTCATCTCAAACTCGTCTTTTTAATCATTTCTTTGATAATGTGAATGTCGTACAACTGCCCTTTTTACCTTTATCTCTTTGCTTCCTCTGTATACCTGTTTCTTGATTTCTTACACATCTATCTTAACTTAAGGGAGCTTACTGCAGTAATACACTTAACGTAACTATTTTACTAATGGCGCTGCATCCTATAGTTAAAATATATACAGAGTATATGCATTATAAAGAAACTCAATAAATAGAATAGTAGACAAATACAACCCGAAAATTCCTTAAGCTAAAGCAATGCATGTTATTACGTTACATCACATGTAAATACAAAAGACAGTTTGACTGCAATGTCACACATGTAAGTACATATATAAAAGAATCTTATTATTTGCCATGGCAAAAAGAATAAAGCTGAAAAGCAAAAAGAAAACCATTAGTATCTTGCGTATGCCCTGTATCTCCTTTCTCTTCTTGGTTCACTTTTTATTCTAAGTAAATTGTCACACCTCACGATTCATGAGTTTCATCATCATTGAGTACAGTCAAAAATATTTCTCAAATGAACAACACATTGCTGATGACCTGTGTAGTCCCTCAGAAATGGTTTATAAAATACTGTCTGTGTTCATTTTATTAGAAATTACTTATTTGAATTCCACATGAAATTTTGAAGTTTGTTGAATTTGTTGCGTAATAAATGAAAGTCTCCCGATTCTTGTCAAAGTTTACCTCACGCGCAACGAGAGTCGCTCTGGGATATGGTGCACTAGCATTGTTCACTGCTAATTGTTGCTGTGCGCTGCAATGCAAGAAATATGTTGGAAATAGGTGACATGTAGTTCAATCATCTGGGTACAGCTTTAGTACATTGAGTCTAGCACTTCCAAAATTTTGCCACTGTGAGTTACGATGTATATTTCTTTGACTGTTTAGGTTGATTATTGCAAAATTTTTGATGTGCTATGTGTTCTGCCGATTTTGTCTACCAGAATTGTGCCCGTGAGAATTTATATAATTACTATCTAAGTTAGAGTACTGATTACTTTTATTATTGTGGTAATTGTGATTACACCTGTTCAGCAGCGAGAATAGTGCTTCGTATGGACGATGTCAGTTATCCCACCTGTAATTGTTTCTGTGGTTGTGTCTGTTTCTAAAGTTCCTATAGTTTCTCTTTTCACGAGGTACAAAAGCATCTTAGTTTCTCTTGTGATTTTTATTGTTTTTTTTTATGAAGCAGTTGTTCAAAAATGGTTCAAATGGCTCTGAGCACTATGGGGCTTAACATCTGAGGTCATCAGTCCCCTAGAACTTAGAGCTACTTAAACCCAACTGCCCGAGGCAGGATTCGAAACTACGACCGTAGCGGTCGCGCGGTTCCAGAATGACGCACCTAGAAACACTCGGCCGGTGAAGCCGTTGTCCCTGTCCAACTGTAATTCCTGAAGTAATGTTTGAAATGCTTCTAAATCACCTTTACATCTGTTGGCCTAAATTACGTGGCTCAAACGTGTACGAAACTTTCTTGAACAAACGCGAATTAAGTCCGACGAACTCTATAGGTTTGATAAGTACTGATTTCTGCGTACCACGTTTTCAAAATATTTCCTGGGCATGAAAGGTCAGACTGTTCAAAGGTTCCTAATAGTCTACAAAAGGGCTTGGTAGAAATCATTTAGCCTTTGGAAAACTTTCCCATGTGACAGCATTCTTGCTAGAGGTTCATTTTCCGAATAACCGTGTTCAAGTTGCCAGTTTGGTGGTAAAGAATGAAGGAACTGAATAATCCAAGTTTGAGGGTGAATTTCGTTACTCTGATTCCTGAAAACGTTTAACTTACGTACTGTCAATAAGAGACGCTAACAAAATTTACCATTTTTGTGTGAACCAGATTTTTGCAATTGCACCACGTTTGCGATTCATTGTCGTATATGGATGTGAGTTTTCTCGTACAAAATCACCTTAACGCCACAAATGGTATGATCACCAAAGTTTTCTGAATATGCATGTAAACGGTCAAATCAGTCCTTTTGGTAGTCACTGTTAAGCTTTCTTTAAATACACTCGACTTTTTCATGCATAGTGTTCCTATAACCCTTATTTTTTCGATTGATGTTCTCACGATTTTCTTTAAAATTTGTTAATGACTGGTATTCTGCTGTGTATGAAAATTGTTCTCTCATTGTGTCATTCGAACATCTGTCCGCCTTCGTAGCGCAGAGGTAGCGTTACCGCCTAACACGCAATGGGGGCCCGGGGTTGATTCTCGGCAGGGGAGTGGGTGTTGTGTGCCCCTCATCATCGTTTTCATTATCACTGACGCGCAAGTCGCCGAAGTGGAGTCAGCTACAAAGACTTGCAATACGGCGGCCGAACCCAGAAGGGGATATCCCGGCCAATAAATGCCAAACGATAATTTCATTTGAGCCTCTGTCTGCACTGGCTGACAAATTTCCCATTTTCATTGTTAGTTCACCAACTTTTTCCTTCATTGTGCTTAACTGTTCTTTCCGTTCTTCAGAATTTAGTGTCAAAGTTTCCACTTGTTCGGTAATATCTTTTACCGTTGTGTTAAGCTATCCTTTTTGTTCTTTTATCAGCGTAGCTATCGCACTCGGAACTACAGTGCTGAATTTAGCTAACATTTCGTCCTTGTCATTACGCTAGTTCATTTTCATGTTTTCGTGTTCTGTTTCAAGATTATGTTATCTAATTTCAAAACTACTAATTACTGTTTGAAGGTCATCTTTAATTTCTTCTCTAGTCTAATTCAGAATTTCGACGGGCATGGCTTTCTTCTAACGAACGAGGACACCTGTCTCAATCCAAGCATGCCTCTCCAATTCCCTAAATATACCTAAATATAGACTCCACTGTCCTAAGACACCACAGCAGTAATACATGAGCAGTGGAGTAGTCTCACACAAACGCTTTGTCGTATTACCGACCGTGCTACTCATGTCCATTGGTAATGAAGACAGACAAGTCAAATATATCTTCGTAAATATCATATCCCTTAAGAAAACTTACAGCAGGACAATACGACACACCATACGTCCAGAATTGGTACAGAGTGGCTGCAGGAACATTCTTCTGAGTTTAAACACTTCCGCTGGCCAACAAACTCCCCAGACATGAACATTATTGAGCATATCTGGGATACCTTGCTGTTCAGAAGAGATATCCACCCCCTCGTGTTCTCACGGATTTATGGTCAGCCCTGCAGGATTCATGGTGCATTTCCCTGCAGCACTACTTCAGACATTAGTCTGGTCCATGCAACGTCGTGTCGCTGCATTTCTACGTGCCCGTGAGGGCTCTACACGATATTAGGCAGGTGTACCAGTTTCTTCGGCTCTTCAGTGTATATATAAGAACAATGTGAAATGCTTTTTCAACGTATTACATGTTATTTCTTTATATACCTCACTTACACTTCTCAAACCCTTTATTCGTGTTCCTGGCTGCTAGCTCAACGACTTGACACGTACGTAGATGTCATTCAGTTACAGTAAATTTTCAATCTGTGTTTACAATAATAACATACATTTTCGAACACTTCACAGCGTTATGGTTCTATAAAGAAGATATTGGCATCTGCTAAACAAACAGTAAGTACTTTTATGTAATAAACTTCTTGTATTGCGCATAAATGTATATCGAAGGTTATGCTTCTGAGGAGGCAAAATAATTTGTCAAAAGTGGTAAAGAGAAATAAAACTGTATTTGCAACTGACTACTGAATTTTGTTCTGAAAAACGTTCCTTATTTTTCACACACAATGTAGTGCAAAGAATACGTATTGCATATGTAGATGGTTTGAGTGGACAGGATGTGAAATTCAGCATACAGAGCTACCACTTAAAGCAGGAACAATGGCTGTAAGGGTCGAGATGTGACCCTTACTGCGAGGAATGATCGACTGATGAAGTTGGGTGAAGCGCTGTCTCTCTGTCTGAACGCGGGTTGTGGAAGTGGTGGCGACTGCAATCACTCACTGGACTTCTAGAATCCAGAGTTCTCATCAGTAACATGAGTTCAACTAATTGTATACAAACAAAAGATATATGTCAAATATCTACAGGAGAAGTAGCACAACGACATATAACCTGTATAATGTTACCTTGGATTTATATTTTACACTTTCAAAGTGCCTGTTCGTTACATTTAATTATTTATGCAGTATTATAAAGAATTATCGCTGATATTTTATTAAGTCACTAAACCGGTCTTACATTTGGAAGGTTGCGTCGTTTACTGTTGTGGCACACG